>NC_060157.1:2015132-2016715 GCF_021292245.1 Micropterus dolomieu
CCAGAGCGCTCTGGACCTCAGACTGGGCCGAAGGTTTACCTTCCAACAAGACAATGACCCTAAGCGCACCGCTAAAATAACGAAGGAGTGGCTTCACAACAACTCCGTGGCTGTTCTTGAATGGCCCAGCCAGAGCCCTGACTTAAACCCAATTGAGCATCTCTGGAGAGACCTGAAAATGGCTGTCCACCAACGTTTACCATCCAACCTGACAGAACTGGAGAGGATCTGCAAGGAGGAATGGCAGAGGATACCCAAATCCAGATGTGAAAAACTTGTTGCATCTTTCCCAAAACAACTCATGGCTGTATTAGATCAAAAGGGTGCTTCTACTAAATACTGAGCAAAGGGTCTGAATACTTATGACCATGTGATATTTCAGTTTTTCTTTTTTAATAAATTTGCAAAAATTTCTACATTTCTGTTTTTTTCTGTCAAGAAGGGGTGCTGAGTGTACATTACTGAGAAATAAAATGAACTTTTTTGATTTTTGGAAAATGGCTGCAATGAAACAAAGAGTGAAAAATTTAAAGGGGTCTGAACACTTTCCGTACCCACTGTATAAACCTGAGTTAGATGAAAGTTCTGTTTGCAGCCGCATTTTATTTCAGAGTTCATTTCAGTTCAAGTCAAAAATTACACACATTTATATTATGTTCATAACACACACTCTGTCTCCCCTCATTAAATGACCGGCTCCATCTGGTTTCTATTCTGTTCTGTTTGTAACTTTAACTTGTAGGAATAATATTTTGATTTTCTTGCCGCAGTAAAAAAACCCCAAAAAGAACGTGGTGGAAACAGCTGCAGGACTTTTTCCAGTCGTCTTTTTCTTTTTATCGATTTGCAGAAACAACTGTGTTTAAAACAAAAAAATAGTGCAGAAGTGAAACTGCAACGCACACAAAGGCATCGGAAAATAAAATTATAATTCTGTGCACCTTTTCTCCCACAAAGAGGTCTGAGTCATGCTTTAAGAAGGGCTGTAATTTCCAGCTTGATAGACAGCTGTCAGTGCAGCACAATGAAAGTGTTCTACGGTTCAATCCCCAGATCAGGCAGGATAAAGACGTCTAATACATGGGTGTGGAAAGGAAGGAGAAGCACTGGCCCCTCTATCATTAACACCACTGAGGTGCCCAAGAACAAGGCCCCCAACCCCAGCTGTTCCAGTGGAGCGTCTTCCAGCTTCTGGGAGTTTGATCAAAGTTATTTACTTGATGATGTAACTAAGATGAGTTTTTTCAAAAGCAACCACACAGAGTAAATCTCCAAAGTGGCTGTTGTTGAAATAAAGGAGGAAGCTTCCGGTCTGGGACGTGGATCCAACGCGGAAGTCCCTTAAACCTACATTCTATATAACGGCCTCCAGGGGGCGACTCTTCTGGTCACAAAAAGAAATAATGGTAGAATGTTTCTACTTGTCAGCTGATTTATTCCCTCAGTAAACACTTTCCTGATGAGTTTCTGGTCTCAGTCGCTAGTTTCAAGTCTTCTTCAACACAGCATGATGTTCATTTAGTAAATTATGGTCCCATTTAGAGGAACAGAGACCAGGAAGCAGGGGAGGCTTTAGGGCGGGA
>NC_060157.1:2016815-2044706 GCF_021292245.1 Micropterus dolomieu
CATCTTGAAACAGCTGGTGATATTTTTTTTCCTAAAAAGCCCCAGTGTCATACTGAACATCAAGTGCTTCCACCAAGAAGAAGAGTGCAAGACATTTTTCTGTCTGAAGCTTAAAATCTTGTTCCAATTTAGGGACCCGTTTCTACTGTCATTTCAAATCAGACAACTACAGACAAGCAAGCAGCTTATTTTTTGTAAAGTTTGCTTTAGGCTTGTAGCTGCTCTCCAAAGAAGAACAGCAAAAAACTGACTGAAAGAATGAAAACAAGACTTTACTTTAAAAATAGTGAAGAATCTCTGATAATATAGAAAAAAAATATACTGAACAAAATTATAAACACAACACTTCTTTTTTTGCCCCCATTCATCATGAGCTGAACTCAAAGATCTAAGACTTTCTCTATGTAAACAAAAGGCCTATTTGTCTCATATTGTTCACAAATTTGTCAAAATCTGTTAGTTAGTTAGTGAGCACTTCTCCTTTGCCGAGACAATCCATCCACCTCACAGGTGTGGCATATCAAGATGCTGATCAGACAGCATGGGTATTGCACAGGTGCAAGGTATTGCACCATAAACCGCCTCCAAAGGCGTTTCAGAGAATTTGGCAGTACATCCAACTGGCCTCACAACCGCAGACCACGTGTAACCACACCAGCCCAGGACCTCCACATCCAGCATCTTCACCTCCAAGATCATCTGAGACCAGCCACCTGGACAGCTGCTGCAACAATCGGTTTGCATAACCAAAAAAATTCTGCACAACCTGTCAGGAACTGTCTCAGGGAAGCTCAACTGCATGCTCGTCGTCCTCATCGGGGTCTCGACTTGACAGCAACATCACACATTGAAGAGGAGTGGACCAATGTTCCACAGGCCACAATCAACAACCTGATCAACTCCATGAGAAGGACATGCGTGGCACTGTGTGGAGCAAATGGTGGTCACACCAGATACTGACTGGTTTCCAGACCCCCCCGGTCCCCCGCACATTTTAGAGTGGCCTTTTATTGTGGCCAGCCTAAGGCACACCTGTGCAACACCCATGCTGTCTGATCAGCATCTTGATATGCCACACCTGTGAGGTGGATGGATTATCTCGGCAAAGGAGGAGTGCTCACTAACACAGATTTTGACAGATTTGTGAACTATATTTGAGAGAAATAGGCCTTTTTGTTTACATAGAGAAAGTCTTAGATCTTTCAGTTCAGCTCATGATGAATAGGGGCAAAAACAAAAGTGTTGCGTTTATAATTTTGTTCAGTATACAATCAAATAATTTATTTTACAAAAACATGTGATCAAAGAAAAGTAATCTGTATGTACGTGTATATGTTGCATAGAAAGTCTTTTCTGACATCACATGGAGGTAATGTATACAGTAGTATGCGTGACAAACGATGACATCTGTCTACTCAGTAGAATTTTAAAGTTCTGTTTACTCTCTTGTGGAGAATCCAAAATTTAAAAACATGAGATAAGGTAAATGGTAATGATATTTTGCTGCTATCAGCGCGGCCCAGGTGACCGCTGTCGCCATCAGAGATCCAGATTAGCTTGAAGGTGCCGGTATTCAGAGAGGAATTTAGCAGCACCGCACTGCCACCAGAAAACTTCAAAAGCACCGAAATGAGAGAAACAGGAGGGAGTAGTTGTGTAGAGAGGGATGAAGAGACACAGAGAAGGGAGGGTGGGGAGCGTTTTTGTGAGGGACACAGCAAGGACATCTCCCCGGAGCCATATGGTGGTTGAGATGGTTTTATACGGTTGTGTTTGTCTGTCTGTTCCGTTTAGGATTTTTACCGGGAAGTGCCGCAGGCCAGCCGTCTGTAATAATATATCTCCCTCCCTCCCCCTCTTTTTTCACTACCCTCGACCATCTCTCTTACTGTTTTTCTGTCTCTTTGTTTCTGCAGCTATCCTAGAAATCTGCTCAGCGTTGTCATCGTGACTGATGGCCAACGTTGACTCAAGGTGGGAATGGGTAGTCTAGCTTTTATTAATAACTCAACACCTGAACCAGTGATGTGACTCGCGTACCTTTACTCCACTGGCTGTTAGTTTGTCCTTGTGTGTGCTTGCAGGTCCATATGGACTGACCATTGATACTAAAATTGCTGTGTGTTTAGAGCCCGACCGATATTGGATTTTTAAGTCCAATGCCAATTCTGATACTTGAGAATTTTAAAACACGATATATTGCCCGATATTCTTTTTTCCCCTTACTTTAAGAAATGCATGACATAAACAAAGATTATCCCTAATATGTTATATTGAGACCTCTCCAAGATACCACGACATAATGCAGTATAAAAAGAAACTTTTTTATTGTTATAAATAGTACTACCTGATTTCCGATGTACCGATAGCAAGGCAAGAGACTCGCAGATATATTTAGAATATGTTAAATACTATAGTCAAGTTTCATTTATAAAGCACATTTAAACTATAGTTTAACCGCTCATTAAAGTTAGCGCTCCTCTACTGACAAACATAGGATTAGCTTTGTGGCTAATTTAGCAACGGGCAGTGGTAGCTGGAGGAGGAACATTCACTAGAACTGTTTCAGAAATCAATCTACAGTCACGTGAGCCTGGAGAGGGCAGTGAAAAACGGGAGGGTCAGAAAGTATGGTATGGTAAGAGGAGAAGTGATGAGGGCTATTTTTATTAATATTTAAGTCATGTAATTGACGTGACAAATGACTAACTCACTGAGTGTGAGAGCTACCAGGAGCTACTCTCCATAGCTCTGGTAGACTGGGTGCGGTCAGCTGATGTTTTGTTCTGTGGTGCTGCAGTGTTGATAACAGAGGAGCTGCAGAGCGCCCTCTGGTGGGCAAACTATGTAACACGTATAACGAGTGAAGGATCCGACTCCGTTTCTTTTTTAATAGTCACATATCGGCTGTTATAAACGCCGATGCAGATACAGCATATCTGCAACTAGCTTATATCGGCTGATAATATCTGCAAAACGATAAATCGGTCGGGGTCTAGTTGTGTTGTCTGAATATAGTCTGACACTTTAACCAAACAACGTGATGATTAGTTTTGTGTGAAAAAAGTTAACGATTTTCACTTTGGAACTAGACCTTACAAATGTAATGTAATATTTATTATCGACTTTTTTTTTTTTATTGCCTAAACAAACTCGAATAGCTATATATCAAATTGCTATGGATCATCTCTTAGCCTCACAAACAAAATGCATCATATTATTATGTCATCATAGCTGACATTGTGCTCCACATGTAGAACATTTTTCAAGGATCAAAGCTAAACCCCTGAAGAATGCTTTAAATTTAAATAGTAGAGATGCTGTCGGTGCAGTAGAGCAGCATTGTTGAGCTCCATCCCTACATTACGGGTCTGGTGTGGGTGTGTGAGTTCTGGGATGTGTTGCTAAACATATCTTTGTACTAACATAATCCTTGTCCTATCATAAACGAGTGGACAATGATGATCCTAATCCTGCTCTAAGAAGATTTTCATAAACTGGAAGCACACTCACACACACACACTCACACACACACACACTCACATACACTCACGCTGCTGCTTCTGCAGAGGAACTTTGAATGTGCACTGTGGATGAGAGCTATGACACAAACCTTTGTGAATGTTGGATCTGGATTTTAAAATGATTGCAGACTTACTGCAGGTGGTTCCCACATCAAAAATACTAAGCATGATGTTTAGTACCTTACTTTTTGGGGGAAAGAAAGATAAATACTATTTGTGTACTTGGAAAGTTTAATTCTAAAGCATTTTCAATAGGATTTGATATAATTTTGATTTTGGCTGAGTTGGTAAATCAGGTGTTTACCACACTAGAGAGTGAAACTTTGTCTATGTTAACACATGAAAAACATACCATTCAAACACATCAGCAAACTAGCAGATTCATGTTGTTGGATACATGACATGAAATTCAGAAACAAATCAGTTAAAACAGCAGATGAATTTCAACCTAGGAGTAAACTTTCAGCACTTGACATTTGAGCTTGCTTGTCTTGAAAATCAGCACTTACTGGAAATAAATGCTTCTGCATCACTTTGTGACGATGAAGAACAGTGAAGATGCCTGGAAAATTCACGAAATGGTATTCATCTTCTGTGTTTTGATGCATTTCGTAATAAAACATGATGTTGGAAGTTAAACCTCATAGAACATCTGGAACTTAATCTGATGTTGGTCTTTTTAATACACTTCCAACTTCATTACTGCTCCTAGTTCTGATCTGCTTAAGCCCAAGACAAGTGTTTTATATGATGGGAGATTTAGTTTCTGCTGACAATATCTGTGGTGACATTTGTTTGGAGGTACTTCTGTAAATGCAATAGTCAATAAAGGGCATTTTTACAGAGTTTTGTTGATGAAAATGTTTGAATGTTAATACTTCCCTTCATTACAAAATCGCGGAGCAAGAAAGAGCACACAGGTGCAAACAGATATATATATGTTTCCCTTCACCATTTCAGTGTGTGAGTATCTAAACTGTCATTTTGGTTTTATACGTAATGAACCTTTTGTAGACCTCTACTGTAACAAACCAAACATGCAGCTAATTCCTCAAGTGAAGACCAATCTCAGTCTAATTAGCTGCTCGCACAGGAAATCCACCCAGAAGTGGACCTAGTGCCGTTGCAGCAATGTTGATTTGTTTAGGAAGCAGATTAAACTAAATCTCAACTGAACCATACTTCATTTCAGATACCTGAACAAATATCAGGCTGAATATTAGGGAACTCTGTTGTTTTAGAACAAGTGGAAGCCAAATTGCTTGTGGGGATTAAATGAGAGACTATACACACACAGAACAATAATGAGGTACATCCGTGGAGAGAGCAGTTTGGGTAACACAATCAAGTCTGTGTGTAAATTGTTTTACTGGTGCGAGTGAGTTTAAACTGTTTGTTATTTTAAAGATCTGAATTCAGATTAACCCACTCACACATCTCACCTTTAATCATTCTAATTTATGACTTGCAGAAGTAAGGATAAATTACCATGGATTTTGAACTGGAATACATTAGGAAGACCCAAAACTTCCAGCCATCCATCGTCAACCGCTGATCCTGCGTACAGGGTCGCGGGGGGCTGGAGCCAACCCCAGCTGCCACCGGGCGAAAGGCGGGGTACACTGTGGACAGGCCGCCAATCCATCGCAGGGCCACACATAGACAGACAACCATTCACACTCACACCTGCGGACGATTTAGGGTCACCAATCAACTTAGGCCGCATGTCTTTGGATGGTGGGAGGAAGCCGGGGCAGACACAAAACTTTTACAATTTAATTCATTCCTTCACCAGACAGGAAAGACCGGAAATATAATCATCAAGGGGCACTTTTAAGTTTTATTTCTTTTTTATTTAAATGTTTAAGCATGAAATTGTATTATCCCAAAAATCTGCTTTGTACAGCATCTCATGTTCTTTATCAAATATGACCTAAGTTGCATGTTTACACATGATGACAACTAAGCAATCTCCATGATGCGCTGATAAAATATATACATACACCGCTACATAAATAATCACAGCACCATAAAAAGATAAAATGAAATGCACCTGATCCTGCAGTTCCCAGTAGACTTGCCCTGACTTGGTGAGCCTGAAACCCTGAGAGGTTTCACCATGTCAAAATTTAATTGTAGTTTTACACGTAATAAGAAATTTCATAAATGCAAAATTCACATAATTAATAATGACTAAAAAAGTGAAGAATATTCTAGTGCTACACTTGGGTATGTGCCTGCATGTGTTGATACTAAAAATCAATTGATCTTACTTTGTGTTCATTAAGAACTACAATACACTGGAAGGTGTAATAATATTCACTTCGCTCTATTTCCACTCTGAGGCTAAACATTGTATTCAGTGCTGTGTGAGCCGGTCATAGAGCTGTTGAATGAGGTATAATTTCTTTCTATTGTTACACTCTGTCCACTGTCTGTGTGCATGAGGCTTTCTCCCCCGGCTGTCTGCAGGAACTGAAAAGAGATTTACATTTTTCCACACGACTGAGGCTTCCTTTGTGACTAAAAGCACTTTGTAGTCTGAAGTAAACGCAGGCATGCTCCCTCAAATGCTTCACACTCAAACACACACACACAGCAGTAAGATGCAGAGGTGAATAGACTCTGAGACCTGGTGCTTATTAAAAGTTTAACATCTGAACCAAAGCTTTGTCCCCGGGGGCACTTGGCCCATCATCTGTGTGTGTGTGTGTGTGTATTTTGTGTATCTCAGTGTTACAGCATGACACACTGTCAGTTGGGACTCACAAACAAAGAAGAGATTTGATCCACAGTCGTTTCTCCTTCCATATCCTTTAATAAAAGCTCTTGTCCTCATCTTCCCATCCCTGTGGGCGTGTGTGTGTGTGTGTGTGTGTGTGTGAGAGTCTGGAAGTACAAACTGTCAGTTTAGTGAGTAAACGCGAGAAGAGCCCATGAATGTCAAAAAAATATAAATACTGCATATATATATATTTTACTGTGTTTAAGCCACGTATTTTCAGTTGTCCATCAGTTTTTTTTCTGTCTGTCTACACCAAGTTGTGTCTCACTCACACGTATCTGCAACCCAAAGTGCGTTTCCTGCCATGTACACAGTAGGGCTGCAACGATTAGTCGACGTAATTGAAGATGTCGACTATAAAAATTCGTCGACGTGAAAATTCATTGTCGACGCATCCTTACGTTTTAGGGAATCTTAGCAATCTTCATATAGAGAAGTCCCTCCCCTTCTGGTGGACCACTATGGAACCTTATTTTGGAAAAATATTGTACGGTAGTCAATGGCGAGGGACAACAAATATTTTGATCCCGTTTGAATTGTGCCCTGAATTACACACATGATCATTGTCGATTTAAAAGATACATTTTAAATTAAAGAAGGTTGCAGTTTGTTGTAAAACTGTTGAGATATAAGACTGTGAAAATACGTAATTACAGAGACCATAAACCCAAATGTCGCTTATGTGACGTCGTAACTTTCTCTGTCAGTGACTGAAGCTAACGATACTGAAGCTAACATCAAAACACTTAAGTGAGAGGATGATGTGATAAAAGAGCCAGGAGTTGTTGGATTAAACACATCAGGTGAGGTATATTTCTGCGTGGAACATTGCTGCATTATCTAGATAGTATACAAGAAAGCAATGAACGTTAGCTAGCTTTACCGCGCTAACATGTGGGTGACGTATATTAGTAGTTCGTTGAGCAGTTTCACACAAAACGGCATGTAACAAAATGCGACTTTCTTGACTTGCAAAATTCTATTTTAAATTGACCAACATCATGTGTAATTCAGGGTTCAATTCTAACGGGATAAAAAGATAAGTTGTCTCTCGCCATTGACTATCGTACATAATTTTTCCAAAATAAGGTCCCATGAGCCGGAAGCGGAAGTGAGTGACTTAGGCTCTCTATTACAAGTATATCCAGCGGCAGCCCGCAGACCTGACGGAAGTTGAACTTCCAAATATATGTGTTTTTTTTGGGGGGGGGGGGAGCGTCATTTATCACCATTGATGAACCCCACAAAGAATATTATAGTGTTTAAAAGCAGTATTTGGAGGTGCAACAACAGAGCAACAGAGACCGAGGAAAGGCAGTGTTTCCTATAGGCTAAGTTCATTTATTTGTGGCGACCCGCCACAATATAAACACTGACCGCCACATACTGATTTTTGTATTTTTATTTTATTTTACTAGGCCTATTTAAAATCTTATTTGATTGCCGATGAGCGCTGTAGTGCATTTGCACAGCACAAACTCTCGCTCGTGTCTCTCTCATAAACCGCAGCAAAAATCTGTCCAACGCAACGGCAGCTTTAAAAATTTTTATTAGTATTGAGTAATGGTTTAAAGTACATAAAGGAACATCTACAGAACATTTTCCACTGAGCTATTGCCTAAAACCTATAAGCACTACAAGACGTAGTATGAAAGGGGACTGGTGCTTTATTGTTATAAATAGACATCACATTGTTAGTGTACAGTTATGCTTTTAATTTAGTTTTATTTTATATAGTTCCAAAGCAAAAATCTTTTGTTAAACAGTTAAAAGTTTTAAAGTTTGTATAAATCAGTGAATTATAGGAGGAGCCTACGCTGTTTTGTCATCTTCCCTGGTTTCCCCCTGGCGTTGACCCTGGTGTTCATCCTGAATAGTAAATCTCGTTCACTTAATGGTAACGTTAGCTAGTTAGGCTGAGTGTTGGAGATCAGTAATTGGCTTGAAAGATATTTAATTAGTTAAATGGTTTACTTAGGGTTAGCGGGAGACAAAAATAATCATGACTAGTCGACTAATCGAATAAATAATTAACAGATTAGTCGACTTACCCTAGTATACAGTTCGTACTGTAAAGTGCTACTAAGCTCTCATTTCCATGGCCTTGCTTACTCAGTCTCTTATCAAATTCAAGTCACTGCACCTCCGGATGTGGTCTCTGTTTTTTCACCAAGAGCGGTGGTTCCTGGATCTGCGTAAACATAATAACATAATTTGTCTAGAAATTAAAGCACACAGAAAACATGATTTACAATGAAACCCACCCATGATGTTGATAATACTGGAGGAAAGTAATGGACAACAAATCACTGAGGTTGACGAGTCAACTCATCATGCTCTCTCTCTGTCTCCATCAGTTATAAAACACAAACTATAGCAGCCAGTAGCCTGGCAACAAGTACTTGACTGCATGGACCTGCACACAGACAGACACACACACATAAGTGCTCACACACTCCACATAAGACGCCTTGAGTGACTCCACTGCCAGAAAGACAATTATTTCCTCTAATTAGAAAATCTCTGAGCAGAGTGCAGCATTTCTCCTCCCTCTCTGCCTCCCGTTCACACTCTTCAGATGTGCTTTTCAGGTTTTCTGACTTTAGCTGTAGACAACAGGTAGAAAAAAAAAACATATGAGCAAGAGCACAGACCGGCACCTACATTTACATGTGTGAATGACATGAATAGCTTTTTCTATTTTACTTCTGTGAAGAAAATCGTCTTACCCAAATAATTAAAACGATTTACATCTTTACCATCTATAACTTGTCATTTTGCTATAATGGTTATATTCTGTTCACAGGACATCCATAGCATCTTTATCTCTCCTGGGAGAGGGATCTCTCTTCTGTTGCTCTTCCTGAGGTTTCTTCCATTTATCCACATAAAAGCGTAGTAGTTTTTCTTCATCCGAATCGAGGGTCTGAGGAAATTGTCATATTGGGCTCTGTAAATAAAATTGACTTGACTTAATTTGACACAGAGCAGATCACATATAAAAAGTAAAACAATTTTTCATTACGTTTTGCCTGAGATTAACTGTGTTCATAGTTGTGATTGACGGTAATTCACTGTCGAGCATAAACTCATCCTCCGGACACATGTTGGATTTGAAAGTATTGCTTATTGACAGTAAAATAAACTTTTAATTGTCCTTCAGTACCATTTATTAGACATTATGAAGGCTGGAACTTGTGGAAATACCTGCTATATATAATACCTGTTAATTGGGTAACCCAGCTTTGATTTACACCTGGTCATTCTAATAACTTTATTTGAATATAGGCTTCATTATGTGCCCAGACTGTGATCACATCAAGCAGGTCTGTTTTTCCCCCCTCACTATTACAGCCTCTTCTTATGTGCAGTGGCCTCCATTGATTTCAGTGTCTCGGCTGTCTTGGTTAAAGTTAAGGACAGATCGTGTGATTGATTGCAGATGTGTTAACTTCTAAAGATTTACTTGGTATGTGAACCCTTTTATTCATAAGGAAAGAGCTTCATATGTATGGTTAAAAAGGTTTATCCTGATATGTCAGTTTGCTCTGATGAGGTGTTGAGTGGAAAACTTGATAATTAGTGGATAAAGCCTGTGTGAAACAGAACTACTGACTTCAACGTCAATATCAAACCTGTGACCAGTGAGCCACGATGCCAGCTATTGCCTGCTTAAAATGTTATCTTTTAAGTAAATTTTTAGAAAGGCATTGCAGTCTTCTGTCCCCCTTGGTGAACTGTTGGACAGGTCAGATCAGAGTGCAGTCTTCAGAGTTCAGTCCGCGGCTCGGCTGTAATGGTACAGGGCCTCTCTGTCTGAGTGATCGGTTCAGTAATGTAGGCAGAGTGCTGCGGTGGCAGGGTAATTGGGCGTGATTTAAAAACCCTCTGATGGTTTAAGTGTGAAGGCAGTTTGGCAAATTAATGGTTCTTAATCGAACATGTGTGAATTGTTTAATATGGCGGAAAAATACTCAACAAGGGCTTTAATAGAGAGCAGGGAGATTTTAAACCAAAATGACGAAAAAAATTAGACTACTCAGATTACTGTTTTTTGCTGATCTTCATTTCACTGTGGTTTTTTTCAAGCCTCTGTTATGTTCAACTTCCATATACCTTTTTAACCATGAAAACCCCAAATCTATGAGTTTTTATAGAGGAAATTTGAAACATATAAGGCAATTACACACTCCTTCTCTCCAAGTGTTTTCTGCTGCTAAGTGTGTTTACCTGTGGTAATACAGTACAGTATTAAAGCTTAGTTTTTATTGAAAATGACTTTGGCTTGAGTATGTTGCTATTGAGGTATAGTTTTTGTATTTATTGTATTTGCTCAACTTGAATATAACGTAAACTTGGTTCTGATTTGTGAACTTTTTATCAGTTGCATTATCATTGCAGGGTAAGTAAGAGTAGACACTGTTGTGAAACTGGTTCATCAGGGGTACGTTCAGGTAAGGGTAAGGGTCTCTTAGGGCCGTGAGAGTGTAGATGTTTCTCTTTGATTACCTGAGAAGGTAATTACGGTTGTGCATTGGAGAGAGAAACAGGTGAGAGACAGACGCTCCTTGACGTCAGACCGTCTCTGTTTCCGTCGCTTTGTTCTGCTTGAGGGAAGACGCTGGGAAATTAGAATTACCAAGACAGGAGCAGCGGATGGACTTAATGATCAGTAGATTTAACACACTTACACACATGCACACACCAAACTGTGATGTTTGTATTTTACAAGGGGCAACTTGAAACCCTCAGACTGCTAGTTAGTCTTGTATTTCTGAATAGCGTAGCCTTTAACAAGACATTTTGTCCCTCTTTGGTGCGTTCTTTTCCCTGCTCCCCGATTTTTCTTTCTTTCTTAATTTCATATCATTAACATTATCTTTTTTTTATTTTATTAATTTAGTCTCAGTTTGGTTCATTTGCTTTCGGTTTTCATTCTTCCAGATTAACTAAAAAACCTGCAAGGCAACATTACAGTGGGTCTAGTGGCAGTGCTATTAGTGTCTGATATTATACTGGACTGGTTTCTGCTATGTTCTAGATGTGGTTTGAGAATAAACAAAGTATTGTCAAATAACGTACAGTTTACTTCTGAGCGAGTATCACATGCTTGATATTTGTTACAGCATGACTTGCAGGTTGTGTCACTTAGTTTGTTTATTAGCTTTTTTATTTGGCCACTTGATCTTGAGTGATATCTGCTTTCTCTTGCCAATGTAACCCACGCATTTCAAAATGTGTAATTTAGAATATATATATATATATATATATATATATATATATATATATATACACAACACAATGTAACTCCAAGTCAATCACACTCCTGTGAAATCAAACTGTCCACTTAGGAAGCAACACTGATTGACAATCAATTTCACATGCTGTTGTGCAAATGGTATAGACAACAGGTGGAAATTATAAGCAATTAGCAAGACACCCCCAATAAAGGAGAGGTTCTGCAGGTGGTGACCACAGACCACTTCTCAGTTCCTGTGCTTCCTGGCTGATGTTTTGGTCACTTTTGAATGCTGGCGGTGCTTTCACTCTAGTGGTAGCATGAGACGGAGTCTACAACCCACACAAGTGGCTCAGGTAGTGCAGCTCATCCAGGATGGCACATCAATACGAGCTGTGGCAAGAAGGTTTGCTGTGTCTGTCAGCGTAGAGTCCAGAGCACGGAGGCGCTACCAGGAGACAGGCCAGTACATCAGGAGACGTGGAGGAAGCCGTTGGAGGGCAACAACCCAGCAGCAGGACCGCTACCTCCGCCTTTGTGCAAGAAGGAGCAGGAGGAGCACTGCCAGAGCCCTGCAAAATGACCTCCAGCAGGCCACAAATGTGCATGTGTCTGCTCAAACGGTCAGAAACAGACTCCATGAGGGTGGTATGAGGGCCCGACGTCCACAGGTGGGCGTTGTGCTTACAGCCCAACACCGTGCAGGACGTTTGGCATTTGCCAGAGAACACCAAGATTGGCAAATTCACCACTGGCGCCCTGTGCTCTTCACAGATGAAAGCAGGTTCACACTGAGCACATGTGACAGACGTGACAGACGTGTCTGGAGACGCCGTGGAGAACGTTCTGCTGCCTGCAACATTCTCCAGCATGACCGGTTTGGCGGTGGGTCAGTAATGGTGTGGGGTGGCATTTCTTTGGGGGGCCGCACAGCCCTCCATGTGCTCGCCAGAGGTAGCCTGACTGCCATTAGGTACCGAGATGAGATCCTCAGACCCCTTGTGAGACCATATGCTGGTGCGGTTGGCCCTGGGTTCCTCCTAATGCAAGACAATGCTAGACCTCATGTGGCTGGAGTGTGTCAGCAGTTCCTGCAAGAGGAAGGCATTGATGCTATGGACCGGCCAATTGAGCACATCTGGGACATCATGTCTCGCTCCATCCACCAACGCCACGTTGCACCACAGACTGTCCAGGAGTTGGCGGATGCTTTAGTCCAGGTCTAAATGTAAATGCTCTGTATTTGTATAGTGCCTTTCTAGTCTTTTTGACCACTCAAAGCGCTTTTTACACTACTTCTGCATTCACCATTCACTCAGTGAGCCTAAGTGCTCAAACAGAAACTAGCTTCACACACATTCATACACTGGCGGAACAGCCGCCAGGGGCAATTCGGGGTTCAGAATCTTGCCCAAGGACACATCGACATGCGGATTGAACTGCCGACCTTCCGATTAATGGCCAACCCAATCTACCTCCTGAGTCACAGCTGCCCGGTCTGGGAGGAGATCCCTCAGGAGACCATCCGCCACCTCATCAGGAGCCCAGGCGTTGTAGGGAGGTCATACAGGCACGTGGAGGCCACACACACTACTGAGCCTCATTTTGACTTGTTTTAAGGACATTACATCAAAGTTGGATCGGCCTGTAGTTTGGTTTTCCACTTTGATTTTGAGTGTGACTCCAAATCCAGACCTCCATGGGTTGATAAATTTGATTTCCATTGATAATTTTTGTGTGATTTTGTTGTCATTCACATTCAACTATGTAAAGAAAGGAGTATTTAATGAGATTATTTCATTCATTCAGATCTAGGATGTGTTATTTTAGTGTTACCTTTCTTTTTTTGAGCAGTGTATGTATTTATGACAACTGATTATTTTTTCTTTGTGTAGGATGACAAGAAATGCAGAGAGGATCAGTCAGAAAAGCAAGCATGTGTTCTTGAAAGCCAATATCTTGTAACGTGCTGCCCCAGGATGTTTACAACAGTGTGGACTTTGAGGTGTAAATTACACTGTTATGGGATGGAATATCCACAGCTATACTGTTTTAGTTTTTTCAGTCATGTGCCTTGAAGGGCATTTGAAAACCAGAGATACTTCTAGTGTTTTTGTCTCTTGCTCTGTCTAGATAGTCCCACTTTGTGTCTGTGTGTGTGTACACGTGTGTGAACGCGTTGTGTCTGTGTGTGTGATTCTGCTTGCATGTGGAGATGAAGAGCAGATGAAGAGAGCAACTGTGCAGACTAGTGGAAAAGTCTCCAGGGGCGAAAAGCCACTACAATCAACAAAACGGAGATGGCATTAACCCCCCATAGGGACACAGGCCTGTGTGTGTGTGTGTGTGTGTGTGTGTGTGTGTGTGTGTGTGAGAGAGAGTGAGTGTATGTTTTCTGATCAAGTTAAACTGCTCTCATCCATTGAATTTTTGCGTCTTTAGCTTAAAAAAAAAGAAGACATAGTTTTTCTGTACACTGTGTGTTTGTGTATTTTTCCGTATGCTTGTTTATCTGTTTGTGTAGATGTGTCCATGTGTGTTGACGTATTTGAGGGTGTTTTCAGACAAATGCTCCTTTAATCAAACACTTGAGTTTCTTCTGTCTTTAATTATGTGAGACTTAATGATGCATAGAGCTTCGTTGTCTTCATTAAAACAAATGCTCTTCCTTCCTCCCTCTCTCTCTCTCTCTCTGAAGTTGAACTATTCAAACTTTTTACAGACAATTATTAAAGAGGTAGGGAGTTAAAGCGAAAGAGCAGGAGAGCTGAGAGATTGAAAATACATTTTTGTTGTCTAATAAAAGCATGTCAAAGTCAAGCTGTAAGGAAGCTCAACAGTAATATTTTTAGTGTAGTAGTATGATAATACTACTACACTACACTACTACTGTGTGCTCTTTGTGCAGTGGGGGAAGATGAACTCAGATCCTTAAAGTAAAAGCAGCAATCCTACAAATTAAAAACGACTCCATTACAATTAATTTAATACGTTCAGATTTTTACTTTTCAAGTAATTTAGAATTTAAAATAATTTCACTTATTCACAGTTAATGTTTTACGATTGGGAGTCTCCACGGGGTGTTTTATTTTGAAAATTGACCGGATTCCTGACTTGTTGTTAATCAATTTACCAACCAGTAGCTCCACTTATTACTTAAATAAATTTCCCTCTGAGGATGTGCAAAAGTGTAAGGGAGAAGAGGCTCGTTAAGTCTAACAAAATATAAATACTAAATTAAGTAAATCAAGTACCAAAACTGCACTTTAATAGTTAATTAGTGTACTTAATGGTTTTACCAAAGCACATTATTTACCTCTGCTTTCAGAGTCCTCTTGAATGAATAATTATACATTTAAAAAGAAATCATGAGCTGGATTACAGTTTTCAGGCAGAAGAAAATAGCTGGACTGAACAATGTTAGAGGAAAGAGGGCGGAGAGGTAACATGAGGAAAAAGTTGTCAGAGAAGGAGAGAGAGTAGCGAATTGCTGACAGAGAGAGAGGAGAGGACAGAAATTCAGAGAGTAGTTGTGTGATAGAGAGAGGTGTCGACACGACTACCTGCCAGTGTGATTAATGAAATGGTGAAACAGCTCAAGCCTCCACATGAAAGAACCTCCAAGACAAAGTTTGTTAGTGTCAATAGTGTACAGGTACTTTTTAAATGCTTTAAAACATATATTGCTGTGAAAAAAAGGTTCTCCAAACACTTCATTGGTCAGTTGTTTTTCAGTGATTCATCATCCTGTTAAAATGGACCAAAAAGGAAGCAAATATCCACAAGGTTCACATGGTGTCTCACCCTGCTGAAATATTCAGGCTCTGGAATAAAATGTGCCCATTTATCACCCAGAAAGGTATTAAACATGTTTTGTTTTTTTAATCAAAGGGAATGTGCATTCTAAATCAAACAAAAGTATTTCTTCTGTTTTAAAATAGAAAAGGAAACTTTGTCAGATACGTCCCCGGGATTGCACTCCCCAAAAGTTATCGCTCCTTCCATAACTTCCATTTCAGATGCAGATGCAACAGTTGCATTTGTAACTAAAAGTCACACAAGGGAACACGATATAGTAATACTTAAAACAATGCTACAGAAGACAACAAATAAAAAATAATGTTAAGCAAATGAAAAGGGAAGTTAAAAGGATCAAATGATGACAACACATCACGTAAAAGCAAGTCTATGAAAGGAAGGTTTGAGACATGAGGAGATTTTATTGATTCTGCAGGATGTTTCAGAGCTAAACTGGATCATAAGAGTCACCTTAACATTTAGACTATAAATACATTTTAGAATTTAAAATTTGTAAAGAGGACCTGTGAACAATTAATTTAGTATGTGAAATTAGGACACTCAAGCAATTTATCGTTGGACTTCCATGAATTTTTATTTATGTTTTTGGTCAGAATCGTGCAGCGGAGGCTGACGCATCCTGACCTTTAGTTCCTAGTATGGGCCAGGCTCCAAAAGGGGGAATGCCTGCTCCAGATTCATCTTTACGTCTTCTGATGTAGATCTTTCTCCGCTTTTCTTCCTCTTCCTTTCTTCTCTCTCTCCCTCTGTTTCACTGGTGTGACCTGTTTGTTAACAAGCGTCCGCCTCTCATTAAACGTCACTAATCTAACTTTTAATGAAGCTGGCTGCAGGAATTAACCATATCAACAGAAACATTCTAAGAAAAACTAGAAGATGGGAAACAGTCTCATTAGGCTCAGATATTGTTGTGGTTACTATCAGTGGCGTTACTGTGGACACAGTCTTACGTCATTAAGTGCTGCGGTTGCTTAGAGATGACATTTTAATTAGGAAGTTTTCATGTCCCGAATGTTTGCTTTGTTTATTGGATGTTATTTCTTACTCTAGTAGGAACCACCATGGAAAGTTTTCAAAACATCCTCTATTCACAGTAAATGCAAAATATGATGATAGAACCTTTCCTTGAGTGTCCTGTTATGTTTTGGCAAAACATGGCTGCATTAGCGATGCAGTATCCCATCTGAAAACTATCTAGCTATGTAGCCATCTAATGATCACACTGATCACTGTAGATACTGTACTTCAAGGACGTTTCAAATCTGCAAGTTGATATTTGTAATGTACGGAAATAATGGAAATCATAAGCTGCCATAAAGGTAAGTAATATTTATAGTGTGTATATATAATTACATGTCTCAATTTAGCTGCCATCCCACACTTCACACTCTTTCTCTCTAACTCACTCTCTAATAACTAAGGAGTAAGTCATTGGCTGAGTGCAGCACGTCCAACGTTTTCTTCTTTTGTTGAATCAGGATCCAGTGAATATCTTGTGAAAATATTAATTGCATAAACAGCCCAATAAAAGAAAGCAAAGCGAGAGTTGCATGCACGTTTTCACACAGTTTATTGACAGATGTAACGGGGAGCTATTTAAGGCGTCACTTTCTCAAGGTTACCTTAACGACAGTGTTTTATATCAGTTTGTAGATGGAAAGATTCCTCACGGGGTCACATATCCTATTAATATTACTATCCACATGTCACAATGTGTGCGATGGCTGTGTAAAGTGTGTTAAAACATTATCATAGGATGGAGCAAAACATTAGTTCATGTGATGCAGAAGGAATTTTATTTGCGTGTTTCAAATCACTGATACACCTTCCCACACTCTTGATCCAGCTAAAGGTCCAAGGTTACTCTGACACACGGATATGTGTAAACTCCTACATTCTCTGGGTTAAGGTGGTTGGCTGACGGACAGGAGGCCTGGGCAGCAGCAGCTGTTGGTGCGGCACTGCAGATGTAAATATCGGGTCTAACATCATAAGCGCACATTCACAGTGTATACACAAACACGCTTGTAGAGAACACCTCCCGCTGCATCTTGGGAAATTCTCCATCACTTGTCTTCCATCTGTTAGTGTACATGCAGGGAGATGAAGGAGACGGATGGTGAGATAGAGACGGAGACGGAGAGGACGGAAACAGGTGGGAAGAAAGCCTCTTCAGTGCAGGTGGTTGGGTTATTCAAAGAAAAAGAAAATGTCAGGTAGAGAAAGTGAGAATGAAAGGAAGTTGAGATAATGTGTATGGTCACCGAAGAAATAAGCTTATTGTTTACTGAATGAGAGAAAAATAGTTTGTGATAAGAGAGAACTGCTGGCCAAGATTTGTACGAGAGAATAAATAGGACATGATTAAAACATAAATAAACTGTTTTAAATAATTCAGTTTATATAATATAATAATTCAGTTATATTTAGTTAGTTAAGATCACCTATAGGGCCCCAAAAAAAGCTTAAAGCAGCACTCCACCAATTTTACATGTTGAGTTTTAGAGCTTGTGAAAACAGTGGTGTAATGTCTTTTATGCTCTGGTCCAAGCTTTGTCAAGTTAGAGAAACTTCAACATGAGCCCCTTGTGCTTTGAGACTACACATTTGAAAGGGAAGCATGGTGCGTGGTGCTTTCACTTCTGGAGGCATGAAGATGTGGGCATTTACTAGTCTAAATGCAAAACGCTATGGTTTCATTATTAGTGGCCCCATTCAGAAGACCATCCCAAACTGGCCTATGGGTCCAGCGTTGTTGAAGTTGGACCCATAATAGAGACTAAAGTTGAGTATTTCTTTGTCTCTGCTGCATCGATTTTGTGTTGATCTTGGTTTTGTTAACAAAGCCCCAAAAAATGTTTTTTAATTGTAGAGCCCTGAAAAGCTAAGATCTGCTCTGGGTATTGGAAACCAAAGCCTTAACACCATTTAAAAATCTATTACAAAAATGTTTTAGTTTCTGAAATAAATAACATCAAATCAGAATTGGACTTAATATCTGTAACTTCACGAAGCTCGTCAAATGAAAATGTCCTATTTCAATTATCATCATTCTGATTTGAACTTATCTCATGTAGACTCTCCTGGATTGACATCTCTCCCTGTACATCCTCATTATTTTTATAAGGATTTTGTTGGCCTCACATAATTCCCAGCAAAGCTCCACCCAACTTCAACCTGCACCAAAAATGTGATATTGTCAACTTTGCATTTTGCAAAGTTAAAACACCGTTGAACATAATTCACACTTGTGACTGGATCCCACTGTATGTCTGTTACTCTTGCACCAGGTTTTCTTTTATCTTTGGGGCACCACATTTTTCTCTGTTTTTGTATAACATCACTGAACTTCATCACGATAAAAGAGAAAACGGTAATAAAAGCTCCACTCAATGCTCTGAAGACAGATTATGCCTTTTTCGTATGCTTTCCTTCTATATGAGCATGTATTGTGCAAGAGATGTAATTTTTGGTGAATGATGAATATCTTGTTTTTGGAAAGAGGCTCATTCATTTCCAACTCCCCGTCATCAGAGTGAGACAGGAACAGACTCTGATATGTGCCTTCCAACAATCTGGTCCCCCGCTGTCTATTCATCTCTAGTAATTTCCTCACCTCACTAAGTTCATAATTATAAATCTGCTCTGCCATTATTAGTGCTTCAAAACAAACAACAGAGCCCCTGCAGCTGAGAAGCCAGCCATGACAGCCTAAATACTGTTCCTTTCCTTTTATTAGCTAGCTTATTAACATTTTAGCCATCAGGGCTTTCAAGATCCCAGCTGCCACACAGAAATTATGAAATTTAATATCCAAAAGATTATTCAAAGTAAGTTTGACATTGTTATTATTATGAAATGAATGTAAAGACTTTGATTGCAAAATGAGATATCCAGCTTTTTATAAAGTGATTTCTGTTTTGAATGATAGAAGAGAATAAAGTACATAATAAAAACTTTTCAGATTTGAATAAACAGTAATGTAGTTCAGCAAAAAAAAAACAAAACTATCTTATCATCTACAACTACTTATTTACTAGTAAATTTACACTGTTGGAGCAACTCTAATGTTTAGCTGGGAAGGAAGGCATGAGAATCTTATAACAACGCTCTAAACACACTCTCTCTGTTGTCAATGGACGCTGTTAATTACATCTTCAACCTGTCAAACACGAATGAGATAAATGAGGGATGTATAAAGAGATCAGAAGTGGACATTTGTAAAGATTAGAGTTGATTAGAAGAGGGTGGTGGGGCTGAATGAGTTTCATCTTTTCCCCCAGAGGGAATCTTTACTGTAGTGTCAGAGCAGTAAATGCAGTTAATAGATGTTAATACGTATTACAAACGGAACAGAAGTTTATAAATCGGAAATATAATCTCTCTGTCGTGATATCACAGAAGTTGCTTGTCTGGCTCCTGCAGTCCCCTCTCCCTTAATTACAAAAGACACACATGCACAAACACATGCACACAGCAGAGGGGCAGATGATGGCAATGACCTCACATGAGTTCCGGTAAGATTCAGGGCAGACCTCTGTACAAAAAAAAGATTGGATTATGTGGTCTGACATCAGAAAAATACACACGTGTACACAAAGATGTTTATACCAGGATGGGAACTCTCGAGACAAGGACAGACAAACGGAGAAACCTTCTGTTTAACAACTCCCCACCGAGACTCTGTCTTACACACAGACCCATTAACTAACCAGTGAGACCACGTTTTACAGCGGCTCTGATCTGGATCATATTTTATAGAGAGAATATTGTCTGATTTATCCCACTGATGTCCGGCTGCTTTGCCTCAACTCTCAGTGATTTATGGAGTTTCTGAATTTACAGAGCTTTACTTGTTGCTAAAGTAACCGATAACTGTTGCTAACTGAAAAGTTAGCAAATGCAGAAGTGCCTTAAACCTGTGTTCTCTAATGGCCAGCAGGGGGCGACTCCAGTGGTTGTAAAAGAAGCCCAATTGCGTTGTAGTCGATGACAAAATTACCCTGCCTCTTACCTGATTTGTTACCTCAGTAAACACTTTCTTTATGAGTTCATGGTCTCAGTCACTAGTGTCAAGTCTTCTTCAATACAGCATGATGTTGATTTAGTAAATTATGAAAATAGACAATAAAGCAGGGGATGTTTTTGTCCACAAACTTTGATGTTTTCACAGTGTGTTCAGTTCATGAAAGTTAATTTTAACATTTCCATCGCCTAAAATGTGTTGTTCAGCAGTCAGTTGTACTAAAATACACTCTAAAGAGTTAGCTGTTAATTTTTTGTAAGCCAAAATTAGAATCCCAATTAAAATCAGTTAATATGAATTATGGATGCACATTATTAACCATGCTGGCTAGCTCCCCCTGAGATGTAGACTTTTAGTTTTAATTCTGACCCAATGGTCCCTCCGTATCCACCCTCCTGACCCAATATGTAAGATGGCAGACAAACGCCAAACACAAGGCTTCAAAACTGTAATCCACAAACCAATGGCTGACATCATCTTGGCAACGTCCATTTCATTTATACAGTCTATGAGATCAGGTCTTAATGGCTTGTTCAAATGCCATTTCATTAGATAAAACATTTGGAGAAACAATGGTCGATAACCGTTTAATTCTTTAACAGCACTGCATCAACATCCTTAGGAATAAAATTCATGTCTAGACAAATTCTTTCAGAAGTCCCTTCTATTAAATATATTAACAGTTCTACTTAAAAGAAGAAAAAAACTCCTTAATCTGGGACCACCCAGCTCTTTTACTGGTTCAACCAGCATTTTTTAATTAGAATTGCTGTGACCTCATCACATCGCCTCTGAGCTCACTGACTCCACCATGGTCACCACTCCGCACTGCCAGCTATTAGCTAAAGGAGCTTTAGGTTGTGAGCAATGCATTGTATGTGTGTGTAGTTTGATGTGTGCTTGCAGCTAGGTGTGCATGTGTGTAATTGCTGTACACGTGTGGATGAGTGACATGCAACTGCACAGTCCCTTTCTGCTGTTTCTTTGTGAAACGTCTGGCTAGGCGCAGCAAGGCGTGACTGAAGAGGCGTGGTTTGTGACCCGTGCTTCATTATCTGTCTTGTAACGGGCTACGGTGGGTGGTGAGCTGTGACAGACACTGGGCATGACCAATCCCCTCCCCCCCGCTGGCAGCCAGACAGAGCAGACAGGTCGTAAACAGTGGTGAAGGAGTCTGAGGAGAGGGGCTGGCCCATATCTTTGTCTGGTCGGGATGTGTGAGGCGTTCTGGAAGGATCTATGAGTCTACTTATTCACAGTGCCTAAGGTGGTGCATCAGAGAGTGGGGTTTATCACAAGTTAAATGCTTAGCCAGAGGTGTAAGAGAGACATTATGTCAAAGAGAGAGACGAGAGAGTAAAGGGAAGATGTGTATTTCTGTTTGTGTGTCAGAGAGAAAGAAAGGGCACAAAGGAAGACTTTATTCAACACTATGACTGAAGCATTTAAGGTGAGCGGTTGGGAAGGCATTGTGAATCATGTGAATCTTCAGTCGCTAATTTTCAGTGATCATGTATCACCAGTAAGAAATTTTCTTGACAGATATTGGTTTGTTAATAACCTTCACCACAAATTTTGGTCCAGCCTTTCGTGTACAATGTTCACTCTCATTTTGTCTTCACCAAGTCCTGAGAACAAAATGTGGGACCTGTTTTACAAAAGGGATTTGTGAGAACTGCTTTCACACAGACAACAAATGATTTTGGCTTGCAATATGCAAGTTCTAGAAGGGTCTCACAAGCTCATGCATGGGTGGCAAGTATGGCTGTTGTTGAGACAGTGAAATAATTAAAAATGACAGAGAGAAAAGTATCTCATTTTGCAAAATCCACCTTTCATGTTGCAAATTCGATGAAGCAATGTCCCAGCTCTTAAGCTGCTAGATGTTACACGTTTCTCACAAGCTGGCTGCTTACTTTTTCTTTTGGCTCTTGCTGAACAGGTAGCTTGCAGTGGGTTTATCAGAGTATTCTCACTGAAGAGACACAGAAAAAAGCATCTGCCAGCTGCTGCTTGAAATTAAGCTATTATGGAGCATATGAGCCAGAAAACCAAAACAATACAGTTAACAGCTCTGAAGAACTTAATATCAAGCATAAACATAAAAACACAATGCTCATACAAAAGAAAACATTTAAAAATGCCTACACCCACATACAAACGCAACGCAACTAATGACCACAGAATGCACACAGCAAGCAGACAACACCGCCCATAGCACGCTAGTTGTGTGCCAAAAAATCGATACAGCAATATATCGTTGCACATTCATCCCTAATACTGTGTCCAATATTCCAACCGCATCCACATCCTGAACGACATACTTTGCAAATACTTAAAGTACGTATGCTTCCTGTGTGAAATAAAAAAAAAAACTTCACTGGCTTGATCTGCTACTCTGCTGCTTCATAGCACCATAGACTGTCTAAAAGAAGTGGACATAGTCATCGTGATGTCACACCCATTGGTTTGTGGACTGCCGTTTGGAAAAAGTGAGTTTGGCTGATAGGGCACCGCCATGTTGAGTTATTGCAAACAAGAAGTGCCCGGAAGTAAATGTATTCACCAGAGAAAGTGAACAGCTGACTCCGGATACGCTTTTTCAACGGCGCTGGTTAAATTTACACAGTGCCGTGGGTACGAGTCACTCTAGCCGGATTGACAGGTCGCCATGGTAACGACTTGTCAATCAGTAGGTGAAGAAAGGGCAGCACAATGCTGTGTCGTTGAACAGTTATAAATATGATGCACCAATTAGGCTTAGGTGGTATAAAGCAATTTGTATTTTCAGCAAAAAATCATTAAATTCAGTAAATTTGCATTTGTATGTGCCTTTTACAAAGGAATGTTTATCATATTAATTTTTCACATTTGCTCTGTAGTTCTGTAGTTTTAATTTATTAATTTACAGACTGAAAAACGTGCTACGGAATTGTGCGGTTTTCCAACAGTTTGGATTTGCAGTAAATAAAGAGACATTCACAGGCATTTTGTATTCGTAGTTGGACAGATATCGTGAGCTATCATTAGCAAGGCTTATCTAGCGATAGTGTTGTAATACTCGAGACCGGTCTTGGTTTTGAGACGGGTCTTAGGACCACTTTTTGATGGTCTTGGTCTCGTCTCGGACTCGACCACATTTGTACTCGGTCTTGTCTCGGTCTCGGTCATTAAGGACTCGGGATTTTATTTCAAGACCAGTCGAGACCATAACTTTGGGAATATCAATAAATTACTTTTGCCATTGTCTCATTTATTTGTTAACATCCTAACTTTGATTGGATGTGAAACCTATTGCTTCAAATGCAACCAATAACCCTAATTAAAAATGTGTTGTTACCCTTAACGACTGTCACTCCTCCCCGCGATGGTAAGCATGGAAAAGGAGTGTTGAATAAAGACGTTTATGTTGATTTCAGCTCTTAGTGTTTATATATGGGTGATTTAATGGGAATGTGGATCTTTCAGATCAATTTGTTTTTTCTCGGTATGTCATGTTATGTGGAGAACTGGTCTTGGTCTTGACTCGGTCTCAGCCCCTAAAAGTCTTGGTCTTGTCTCGGTCTCAATAAAGTCTGGTCTTGGTCTTGACTTGGTCTCAGTTTGGGCAGGCTTGACTACAACACTATCTAGCGATATATTGATTCTCACAGAATTGCTGTATCGCAATATTATCGTGAGCCATGTGTCGTGGATCATAATATAAGGTACCCTGCGATTCCCACCCCTAAAGTACACTATTGGAGTAAAGAGAAAAAAAATGGGGTTTTATGTTGTTTGAAACAGTCAACAGGCCCAACTGATCTATTGGGAGGGGGGACATCGAAATAACTTTTCAACATTTTTACAGCTTTAACCATGTGGAGTCATATCAGAGAATAGTTATGGGTCGTTTTCATATGGATTGTTTTAGCATGAAGCCTGTTGGATTACAGCAGTGGTTCCATCATACAGTAAATTATGTTTCCTGGACTGAGTTGAGACATTGTATTATATGTGTATGTTTGCCGGAGGAAGGAAGGTGATTGCAGCTGAGTAGATGGCTGACATCTGCTCTTGTCTGTCTGGAGAGACACTCAGCTTCTCAAGAAGACCCTCTCCTCCTGGGCCAATCAAAACCAAGAGCAAATCCTCTTCCTAAGTCAATTGCACAATCATGCGGAAGGACAACAGTTCCTCATCGGTCAATTACCCAGTCAAAGAGAATACTTGTTCTTCTTGTGTAAACTTTTTCAATCACAAGGAGGAACAGCTGCTCTTCCAGGGTTTAATTTCTCAGTCGAAGGCAGGTATGACTGCTTTGTGAGACAGAACGCCAGTGACACCTGAGATTGTCTCTCCCACTCTAAACCACTCACAGCTAAATTAAGCAGCCAATAAATACCGATTGAGATAATTGGGTAGAATAGAGTACATTTAGGCATGGTCAGCAAGACAACCAGACCCAAATAACTACAATATTTAACACAAAGTTTCCATTTTGAAATTCATGTAATTTAGTTTATGTAACAGGCTGAAAGGCTCAGGCTGTTGCAGGGAGACAATGGTGGAAATGTGAGTCAGAGTTGTAGGGAGGAGTTTGTTGTGTAGGACAATCGTTAGGAAGTAAAGTCTTGGGTGTCACTGGAGTCACTTGTAGGGATCCTGTCCATGATGTTGTTAAATACGGTACCTAGTATACCAGTCAAAACCTGTCAGTCTCCCAGCCACTTACGTCAGGTTACATCTTTGTTTTAGCCAAAACCACCATCTTTTCCTAAACCACACTGCCAACCACCTTAAATGTCATTTTGGGAGTTATTGGTAATGGCCCTATTCTGTCGCTTAGGTGAGGGCGTGTTGGAAAAAGTCCTGTCTGGCCACATATTATCAAGTCTCATAAAAGCAGTGACAGGTGATTTTACTTTTTAAACCAAGTGACTCATTAACTGGATTTTTTTCCCTTTCATTCTGTACAAAATAAGCTAGTTTGATTTGTTAAAATAAAAGGTTTGGATCAAAACAGAAAGTAGCATAATGTGGGAAAATGGGTTATTTTTCATGGTGGAATGGTAAGGTGTAGAAGAGGGAGTTACAACAATGGGTTTTAAATTAGTTAACGTCAGACTTTGAGTAAGATGAATGGAAATGCATTAGTGCTGTGTTTATTAATGGTTTGGAACAAAGGGGTTGGAAAGTTGCTGTGCAGCATAACATTTGGGTTTTATTTCTCTCCTGCACAGATATCTGCCTTTTCTCCTTTTCTCGTCTATTAACCATTTTACTAAAATATATATCAGTTTATCATATGTTTTGATTTTTTTGGAGGAGGCAGCTTTTAAACAGTTACATTGCAAATTATGCCTTTATTCATTTATTAGGCTCATAACTAACACTGCTTTGACACATATTTTACAATTTAATTTGAAATGGATTTTTTTAAACTTAATATTTGTTTATGTGAAAGGGGTCGTTAGCAGTGACAAACTCACAGAAACTCATACTTTGCTGTGGAAATTTTTCTTATTTTAGCTCATACTTTTGGCTTTACAACAGATTTACCTATTTTTATACTCAGTGCTCTTACAAACCTTTTTTCCAACAAGCTTTGATAACCCCAGGGTACGAAACCTGCACCAAGCAACAGACAGACAGGGTTAGGGACTAGCTCATGAAGAAAGTGGAACAGTATTCCCTAAAGGAGTTTGGAGACCAAACCAGAGCTAAAGGAGAGGCAGTATTGGACTCATCAGGTGGAAACCAGCACAAGTCTCTGAAAATCTAGTGTTTCTCTGTGTTTGATGCGTGTGTGAATATAAGTAGATAACTGTTTGCTAACACTTTTGCCATAACAACTTTATACGGTCATAATGTTTCAAATATATTTTCAGCTTTCCTCTTCCCCCAAGTGCCTGCAAAAATAAATTAATACAACTCCAAAGAAAGAAATGTTTAAAATTAAAAGACAAAAGAGATTAAAAAGAATAAAATCAAGGTAATCATAGGGCGTCTGACTAGGACAAGACAAAAAAATCATCAAACTATTGTGATTATAAATTTTGACCTTTACCACCCACTAGGTGCAGAAACTTTTACATGGTGCAGAGAAATCTAACAGTTGTACCGTCCATCTCTTTGTCGTGTACACATCATCACTCCACTCTAACTTTGCCCTTCTCTTTCCCACTGTATACTCCCTCTCCACTTTCTCTTCCAGCTTTCCAGCCACAATGTTTTGTCTTCATGCAACAGTTTGTTGCCTATATGTCTCTGTTTATCCATGGCTCAGGCAGCACATATCTAAATCTCCATCTCCTCGCTGGCTCCCCTCCTCTCTTCCCCTTTCAAACAGCTCTCTTCACCTCATTTCTACCCCGGCAAATATATAACTTTGGCTCTGGTTCTATTCCTTTATCCTCCTCCCGTTCCTTTTTTTTGTACTCTTTCAAGAAGCAACATAGAAGATTTTTTAAGTTTGATCTCTGTGTGATGTGAAGTAGCGTTGCCTTATCACAGCATGAATCTATCATCTTCTCTCTCACTGCTTTTCTTTACTCTTCCTTGCCAGGTACTTCGATTTACAACATCCAGTCTAAGAGCCCTTACTCTGTTTGACTTATGGAATAGTAAGCAGTCTGCCGCCACACTCACATACACACTCGAAGGGTTTCTCAGAGGAGTAAAGCTTTGTTCTAGAGGCTTTGACTGTGGTACTTTGCCTTTAGACGCCACTGTGAATGTTGTTTGCGTTCTGTCCTCTGTCACTCAGGAGCTATTTCCTGTCTTTTCATGTAGCTTTTCAGCATCTCACTGTCACTGTAGCACTCTTCAGACCCAATGCAGTGAAACACATCCTTAGAATAAATCCAGTGACCTTCCAGTTATCAGAAAATATTGCCACAGAAAGGGTATAAATGCACACTGATGTGAGTAGACAGGTTTCAGCTGAAAATCCTCTACTGCTGTAGGTGTGTTTGGCACATTGATCACATTTGGCACAAATTATCTGTGTGTCGGATACTTACAGATATGTGCTAAGTAATTATTAGAATTACAGCATCACACAAAAGTGAGTACACCCTTCACATTTTTGTAAATATTTGATTATATCTTTTCATGTGACAACACTGAAGAAATGACACTTTGCTACAATGTAAAGTAGTGAGTCTACAACTTGTATAACAGTGTAAATTTGCTGTCCCCTCAAAATAACACAGTATCACTACAGGTGCTGGTCATATAATTAGAATATCATCAAAAAGTTGATTTATTTCAGTAATTCCATTCAAAAAGTGAAACTTGTATAATGTATACATTCATTCCACACAGACTGATATATTTCAAGTGTTCATTCCTTTTAATCTTGATGATTATAACTGACAACTAATGAAAACCCCAAAATCAGTATCTCTGAAAATTAGAATATTGTGAAAAGGTTCAATATTGAAGACACCTGGTGCTAATTAACTCAAAACACCTGCAAAGGCCTTTAAATGGTCTCTCAGTCTAGTTCTGTAGG
>NC_060157.1:2044726-2045367 GCF_021292245.1 Micropterus dolomieu
GACCATGTGATATTTCAGTTTTTCTTTTTTAATAAATTTGCAAAAATTTCTACATTTCTGTTTTTTTCTGTCAAGAAGGGGTGCTGAGTGTACATTACTGAGAAATAAAATGAACTTTTTTGATTTTTGGAAAATGGCTGCAATGAAACAAAGAGTGAAAAATTTAAAGGGGTCTGAATACTTTCCGTACCCACTGTAAATGCACACTGATGTGAGTAGACAGGTTTCAGCTGAAAATCCTCTACTGCTGTAGGTGTGTTTGGCACATTGATCACATTTGGCACAAATTATCTGTGTGTCGGATACTTACAGATATGTGCTAAGTAATTATTAGAATTACAGCATCACACAAAAGTGAGTACACCCTTCACATTTTTGTAAATATTTGATTATATCTTTTCATGTGACAACACTGAAGAAATGACACTTTGCTACAATGTAAAGTAGTGAGTCTACAACTTGTATAACAGTGTAAATTTGCTGTCCCCTCAAAATAACACAGTATCACTACAGGTGCTGGTCATATAATTAGAATATCATCAAAAAGTTGATTTATTTCAGTAATTCCATTCAAAAAGTGAAACTTGTATAATGTATACATTCATTCCACACAGACTGATATATTTCAAGTGTTCATTCCT
>NC_060157.1:2045387-2045941 GCF_021292245.1 Micropterus dolomieu
GATTTATTTCAGTAATTCCATTCAAAAAGTGAAACTTGTATAATGTATACATTCATTCCACACAGACTGATATATTTCAAGTGTTCATTCCTTTTAATCTTGATGATTATAACTGACAACTAATGAAAACCCCAAAATCAGTATCTCTGAAAATTAAAATATTGTGAAAAGGTTCAATATTGAAGACACCTGGTGCTAATTAACTCAAAACACCTGCAAAGGCCTTTAAATGGTCTCTCAGTCTAGTTCTGTAGGCTACACAATCATGGGGAAGACTGCTGACTTCAAAAGACGACCATTGACTCCTTGCACAAGGAGGGCAAGACACAAAAGGTCATTGCTAAAGAGGCTGGCTGTTCACAGAGATCTGTGTCCAAGCACATATAGAGAGGCGAAGGGAAGGAAAAGATGTGGGAGAAAAAAGTGTACAAGCAAAAGGGATAACCGCACCCTGGAGAGGATTGTGAAACAAAACCCATTCAAAAATGTGGGGGAGATTCACAAAGAGTGGACTGCAGCTGGAGTCAGTGCTTCAAGAACCACCACGCACAGAC
>NC_060157.1:2045961-2116726 GCF_021292245.1 Micropterus dolomieu
TGTCAGCTGATTTATTCCCTCAGTAAACACTTTCCTGATGAGTTTCTGGTCTCAGTCGCTAGTTTCAAGTCTTCTTCAACACAGCATGATGTTCATTTAGTAAATTATGGTCCCATTTAGAGGAACAGAGACCAGGAAGCAGGGGAGGCTTTAGGGCGGGATTAACTATGAGTCGTTACCATGGCGACCTGTCAATCAGGCTAGAGTGACTCGTACCCTCGGCACTGTGTAAATTTAACCAGCGCCTTTGAAAAAGCTTATTAGGAGTCGGCTGTTCACTTTCTAAAGACGCACCTCGCTAAGCAAGCTAGCTAGCTCCGCACACGGCCATTAGCTCCACCGTGGTGGCGCCCTATCGGCCAAACTCTTCAAAACGGCGGTCCACAAACCAACGGGTGACGTCACCATGACTACGCCCTCTTCTTTTATACAGGCTATGATTGAAGTAGGTTTTTAAACTGAGAGTTGGGGGCGTGACGAGAGAGACCAGAGTGGATGAAGCTCATGGAGGCTACATGAAGGTGCTTTAAACCCTTAACACCTAATATCTCGTGCAGGCTACACGACTTTCAGCGTCGGCCGATGGCCGTGCCGTTCACACTACACGACCTGCCGTCTTGTGACGGGAGTCTTGAAGTCGTTGTCGCGTTTATGTGATCGGTGACAGGGGGTCACACACTACACCAGCTGACAGCGGCTGAGTCACCTGACGCTGGTCTCCAAACCACGATTTGTCAAGAAAACACGTGAAATGTGAAACAGGAAATGACGCGAATCTACACAGGAAACCTCTGTTTGTTATTGTAAAGACAAAGAATCTGGGTGAAAGGATGGATCAGCACAGCAGGTAGCAGCGATCGTCTGAGCTACAGAGAGCTGGAGGGGAGGAAAAAGTGTTTAGCAGTGAAAAGTAGCTGCCCGCTCTCATTGGCTGGATGTGGACGTCGAGTCGGCCGACTCCTCCAGATATTTACTCCTATTTAGATATCTGGCAGACGTCGGCGATGTGTCAGCGATAAGTTTTAATGCGTCGTTGAGTAGTTCACTCGTAACGACTGGCGACCGCTGATTTACCCCTGATCGCAGCCCGACGGCCGCCGGGCGGCAAATGGTGTGAGAACTCTGCTTAACTGCCACTATTTGGGTAAAAAGTCCTGCTCTGAACATACAGACACATGTTTTAAGATTCCCAAAGATATCATTATCTCTGATTAAAAATATGCTGCTTAATTAATTCACTTAGAAATTATAGAAAAAGACGCTCCTTTAAATTGCAGAACTTGCCTGAGACTCGTCACGTTTTTACGGTTGGTGCACTGCTAACAGCTAATTTGGCTACTTTCAATGGTGAGTGTTTGCATTGCATCAGTATTTATTTGAGTGCTGTTCATACTGTTATATTGTCATATTATATATATCAAATCCACCTACCTCAAGTACATAAAACCTGCACATAATACTTATTTACTCCATCACTCTGTGTACAACTGAACCTGTTAGCGGACTGTCCTGGTGCTGCAGAACTATCTGGTGCAGATCAGGTGCTCATGTGTTTTTCCTGAACTGCACAGAATAAGTCCTTTGTCATCCCTGGTTGTCTTTCAGCTGCTGCCTCTGTTCCCCACGGGGATAAATTCCTCTGCACTTCACAGAGGACGGGGAAGAGAAGGGAACAGATGCCGCACAGTCCCTCGCTGCACTCGCGGCGAGGACGTATAGAATCGATTACAACGTGTTCAAACAGCCGGGATGAAACGATCCTCCTGACAGAGACTTCAGAACACTGCAGAACTGAGGTTACAGCGACTAAAAGTGTGTTTGGGGTTTAAAGAAAGCGATCTGGCTCAGTGGAGTTTTTGTTTAAACTCAACACGATACAAACACAGAGACGCCCGCACTGTGTTTTAAAAGGAAAAATAAAAGTTGGAACGACATGGGATTTCAGTTCAAGTTTGTTCAAATGTCAAAGTTTCGTGCCGTGAACAAGTTATTCCAAATTTAACCTAAAGATCTTTGTCTCTGAACTTTCAGGAAACACATTCAGACTCTGGTGCAACATCCAGCTGGATAATTTCTATTCTGATGTGAATGTGAAGGATTTTATAGCTTGAATGTTCCCCCCACACACATTTTACTGATGTGGTTCCAGATGTTTTGTTTCGCGGCCTGAAAATTCCTTTAAAGTCAGATTTAGCCAACATCATTCACATGGTTACATTTCTGCTGAGAAAAACACATTTCGGTTTGTTATAGTCAAAGAAAACCATGAACATTTTAGTCTAGTGTTAATAAAAACTCTTGCTGGTTTGTCTAGTTCTCGCAAGTCCCGCCACTCAGCAGCCATCTTGGTAACGCCTCCAGGTGGTTATTTCGGACTAACAAGACCAGGCCTCTCTCTAAATGAGCAGAGCCATAACTGCAGCTTCACTGGTAACTTGGGCATCAGCAGTTTTTCCCCAGAGGTTATACTTCTACTCAGTCCCAGCAACGTGGCGCCATGAGCTCATCCTGCCGGAGTGCTTGAACAAATGCTAAGCTAACGGGTCTCATAACGTATACGTTTATAGAAGGCGCCGTTCTAATACATACTGCAAGTACTGCAGTATGCAGTGTAGTACTTATTTATTTTTTGCCTATTAATACACACACATTTACGGTTTTATCTATTTATTGTATTTTAATTTTTAATATATTTTTTATTTTTTTAACACACGCTAACTGTTTTATTTATTTACTTTTAATTTTAATATTTATTTTTACGGAATTTTTGTATTTTATATACACAGTACTTTATTATTATTATTATTATTATGTTTTTTTATTAACACACACAAACAAAACTTTTACTGTTTTATGTACTTATTTAATGAAATGTATAAAATTAATTGTAATTAATTGTTTCTTAATTGTTTATTGCAATATTGTTGTAATTGTTGTATTTTGGTGGACATGTGGGGACTCTGATCAGGTCACACGCATACTCCTCGCCGCCGCCACAACATCTGAAACCGACGTCAGTTCAAACAGGGAAGCTGACCAAAACCTGCATGGAGGGTTCCATGTCAGCCCAAAAATGACGCACAACGCTGCAACATCCGGTCACACATGAGAGATGGAACAGTATTGTTCAGATAAGAAGGTCTCGGGGGAATTTAAAAAACCTGTTCGGTCATCAGTGACGCTACGATGGCGTTCGGCAAGTGAGCCTGGGCTGATTCAAGAGTCGCGATCCGAGTCACAGGACTTTTTGTCGGTGCGACCATGCGGCTACCAGAGTTCAGGTGTTTCTGCCTCTTTAATTAAACTGCGTCTGCGCGATCATGAGCAGCAAACCCTGGTGCCAACAGGAAGTAGCCACATAAAGTTCATTCATGCACAAGTTCAAGTCTATAAGCCAAATCAGCATCTTAGTCTGTCTCTCAATCCTGTGCGACTTCCTGTCTGTGTCTCGAAGCCCATTGGTTCCTCAGATGTAAATCCTTAAAGAGGCCTCCTAAATATACAGCTTAATGTTTAAAAAGTAATTTCCTAAAACAGGTGAAAACAGGTGCATTTGTTGGGGACTATTTTCGGCGGAGGATGGATCCACATGTGGCGCTCTGGTGAGTATTCGGGGCAGCGGGTCGGTGTATGTGGGACTGAGTCAGCCGACTTTAAAGTTGTGTAGGCATCATCTGCACATATCTCAGATCTGAGTTTGACAGCCTGCTGATTTGTTATCCCATTTGGTTCGACCTCCTGACCTTAACGTTTGCCTTTGTTGACACTTTGATCATCATAAATATGAATATAAAATGTAGAAGCCTTCAGGCGAGGCAGATGGCTCTTAGTGTTTCTGAACTGCGGTGCAGCCAGGTGCTTTAATGAGGGCGTTACAGCTGAGAGACGTCCCGCTGCACCGCCGCCGCTCTGCAGGAGGATCATTTACATACTGATTGTGCGCCTGTTTGCTTGAATGACTACATTATATCCTCTGACCTCTGTCTTCAACAAACTGGTTATCACTTCACTCCGTTAACTCAAACGCTCACATCTTTTACTGGAGCAATACCGCAAAGAATACTTCAGCACAAAGTACATTTAACGAGTCATTATCCCATAAAACATTTACTGTGAAATGTCCTCAAGTAGCACAGATTAGCTTTGTAATATGTTCACATGTTTTACCTTTAGTCAAGATGAGCTGAAGACAAGTACATTTACTCAAGTATTGTACTTGAGACAAAATTTGAGGTACCACTATTTTAAAGCTTTAGTTACTACTACAAATGATGGTACGCTGTTGTGGAATAAACTACCAAACTGTAAATTAAATATTTCTAATTAGCTCCAAATCAGCCAAATACAACAGTAAAAAACTAAAGTATATATAATACTACACTGTAATAATACAATTCATACATTGTGTGTGCGCGTGATGATTGTTTTGATTCATTTTCTTGCTGTGATTTTGTGTAAATGTAATTTTTAATGAGTCTCTTGCAAAAGAGATCGTGAAACATAACTACCTAACAAACACTTGTGGTGCTCATTTTTCTTTTTACACTTCAAGAACATTGTGCAAATTAAAGGTTCAGTGTGTAAGATTTAGTGGTGAGGGTTGAGTATTACAACCAACGGCTCAGTCACCGCTCCCCCCTCCCTTTCCAAGCGCACAGCAGACGCTACGGCGGCCGACGCGCTCTGTCAGCTCTTGTGTTAAATAATACGTGTGCTCCTCCATTTGGCCCAACTTCTTTCCTTTTCTTACTTCTAATAAATCTGATGCCGACTACTGGGTGTTGATGGACCAGTGGATAAGACACATACCTTTGGTGTGAGAGACTCCGGGTTCAAGTCCACTGTGAGACACCAATGTGTCCCTGAGCAAGACACTTAACCCCTCGTTGCTCCAGAGGTGTGCGACCTCTGACATGTACAGCAATTGGAAATTGCTTTGGATAAAAGCGTCAGCTAAATGAATTAATGTAAATGTACTATTAGTTCTTCTTCTTCGTACTTATTCAACATAGTGACGAAACACTCTGTAGAGCTATTTGTTCGTTTGGGCTTCTGCAGAAACGGCAGCTCAACATGGTGTATGTAGATATAAACGGTTCATTCTAAGGTAATAAAATCCTAACGGTTCATCATGTAAGCTCTTTATACACCACTGAAAACATACTATATTGCATTTCTGTCAACAGATGCACCTAAATATTACACACTGGTCTTTTAAGCACAATTATGAAAACAGGATGTTTAATTGTGATGGAGTATTTTGTACCTTGTGGTATTAAGTAAAGGACCTAAATAATTTATCCACCACAGCTTTTACACTCACACTTACTGCTGATTACCTAGATAGGCACAGCTGACAAAATCAACGTGGCTGACAAAAAATGAGAAACTGCCTCTGTATATTTTTGTCTGAAACCAAGGACACGCTGTTTTTTTAAAGTAACGCATCTGCCGCTGTTATCATAGTAAACTGAACAACGTGCAGTGGGACGTCAAAGTCGAAGACTGCAGAAGCAAACCTATTGTTTGAGTTTTAATTTGTATGAGAAATAGTTATGTTATCTCTTCTTTTTTTCTCATTTAAAAGCTTTGTTTTCTCACTCTAAGGTAATTTCTGGCTTGTGTGTGTGTGTGTGTGTGTACCTGTTAGCAGGTTTGTCAGTGTCCAGTAGAGACATTATCGACTTTCCGTCCATGTCTGGAGGAGTGTCGAGGCCGGCGATGTCCAGGATGGTCGGAGCCAGATCGATGTTCAGGACTATGTGAGGGTTACTGACACACACACACACACACACACACATAAACAACAACATAATTAATATACAGGCAGCACCTACAGATGCTGTGATGCATTGCTCTGGAAAATTTGTACACTTCTCTGTTTATAGCATCTGTCTCTAACAAGTAAACACATTATAATAAGAAACTCTTCTGGCTCCCTCGTTAATGTCCAACAGTAAAACCCAGTTCGGTGAGTTTTATTTTGTGCCGAAGTAAAACACCAGAATAGAAAATAAAAATGTAATTTAAATGTTATAAACTGTTGCAGAAGGAAATGCAGCTCTCTCTCTGACCTCGTGATCGCCTCGTGCAACAGCTCTGACTGTGGTAATCTACTTAACAAGAACACACACACACATTTAGTGCACAAGTGTGTCACATTTTTCTGAGGTATGATTTATTCCACTGCTCCCCTGATCCACTGACTTATTTTTATTTTTAGTCATTTGAATCATTAAAGCTGCATTTACCAATAGTTGGCCACAAGGGGGCAGAAAAACGCAGACACAAAGTTGGACTTAAGCCACGTTTCAACCAGAAGTACCGAACTTTTAAGTCCCCGGATCTCTTTTCAAGGAACTAAAAGGTCCCTTCAGCCCACTGCTGTGTGCATTTCCACCGCGGTCTAAGGACCTGCTGAGGTTAGCCAAATGAACCAGCTGACCTAGGCTGTAGGCCTGCACGCCGTCCAAAGCGATGCACAGGCATCATTATTTGTAACCACTATCCATGAGCAACGTTTATAAATGAACATCAGATTTGATTGGAATATAATGAAAAACTCCAGGCTGTGTTTGACCTGCTTTTTTGTGTGTGAGTATAATGAAGAGAGGTTCGTTACAAACTTAGCAAACTGGATAAAACCATCAAGTTCTTAAAGTAACTCCAGCACAGACAAAGCAACACAAACATAAAATCACGACAGTTTGGAAGGTTTTTAAAACATTTCCAGCCGACAAAGAGCTGCAGATCAGCTGCAGCATCAGGTGTGTGTCGCCTGAGCGTTTATAGCGAGTGTTTATCGAGCTTTATTACCTGCTGTAATCAGCTGTTCTGCTTGTTTTGGAGAGGAGGAGACCGACTTCAGCTCTGTGTAAAAACTTTCTGACTGATAAAAACTTAAAACAATAAAGTACCGGTACTTTCGGAAAGTACTACCCCCCAAGCAGGGAGGGTGGAAACGCAGTGAGATCCTCCAAAGGTTCCTAGTTCCAAAGTAAAGTTCCTTTGTTTTGTTTTTTTCCCTTAGTTTCTGCTCAGAAACAACATATTACTGTCCTGGAAAACCACGTGGAAAATGCCAACCAACGCTTGGATCAGCTCAAAGCTACCTGCTCTGTGCTAGAAATCAAAACTCTACGATCTGGAAGGAAGACCTAAGATGCAGAACATGCTAAGTCGACAGAATGACCGCACCTCACCGCCCCTTTCTCTCTCAAACGCTTGATGTTTTCAGATAAATTCTCGCCATGAGTTACTCTGAGCCCAGCAGAACGGTCATCACCCTCTTCCACCGCTACCAGATGAAAGATCTGCGAGAGGCTTGTAAACATTTCATGACATAAAAATCTGTCAAAAATCCTTCAAACCTGCTCCCTCTTACAGAGAAACGGTAAAGACTGCACCTCTTACAGGCCAATTTACTTATTAAATACAGACGTAAAAATCCATGCAAAAGGTTCTGGCACACAGATTAGAGGCTCTCCTTCCCAAAATCATCTCCCCACAATTAAGCTGGGTTTATAAAAAAAATCAATATTTTATACTCTGAGCCTGAATGTGGAAGCAGAGGAGACAGTCGGTAGAGTGCAGTTATATTCTTATGGCTTTAGAAAAACATCACTGTCTCTATCTGTAAATACGAACGCTTACAACGTACTTTTATACGCCTCTCTGCCAGCCACCCTAGAATTATGGGAACTTTTCAATCTGAACTCAAGCTGAATGAGAGTGAACGGCCCGATAAATAAAAAAGTGTTTGAGCTTCACAGACCTTCCTTTAAAGTTTTAAATAACTTGGTGTCTGTGTTACGAGGGAGTTTAAACACATTTCAGGTCAAACGTCTCTGTTTTACATGACCAAACAACAACAATTGTCAGGTTTGTCTTTTTGTTCATTGACATTTGTTTTGTCGCTTAAAATATGTGTGTGCAGGTTTAAGTAGCACGTTTGTGTCCAAGGTAAAAGGAGAAATGTAAATATCAAACAGGAACTGATAAGTGTGTGTAAATAAAACTGAATTGAATTGTGTTTACATGCTGCCCTGCTCCACGTTGGGTCCTCTGATGAAGAACGGCACTCGGATGTCAAACTCGTACGGCATGGATTTACCTGCAGACACAAAAACACACAACGTCAATATAAACGTGGCACCAACTATCAACTATCCTGAAAGGCTCTCTGGTCGGCGCCTTTACTTATTATTCATGACTCTTTCCTCATCTGCCAGCTCGGTGCTCGGGGCAGACAGCATGAAGATAAAACAATACTGAAAAGGATTGCTTGAGGCTTTGACAAGGCTACTGGGACTTTATCGAGACCTGAACGGCCAGCAGGGGGCGACTCCAGCGGCTGCAGAAAGAAGTGTGATTGTATAGAAGTCTCTAGTAAAATGTTTCTACTTCTCAGCTGATTTATTCCCTCAGTAAACACTTTCCTGATGAGTTTATGTTTTATTTACAAACAAGTAGTTTCATTACTAACTTAAAATGTGCTGAATACATTCAAAGTCCTTCTAGGCAAGTCATGTCACAGCCACCTTAGCAACAACGCCTTTGGGCAGCTATTTCGGACTAACAAGACCAGGCTCCTGTCTGAATGAATGGGGAGTCAGAACTGCACTTTCACTGGGACATAAAAACTACATGAAAATCAGTAAATCGGCAGTAAAATCTAATAAAAATCGCTGAAAAGGGGAGCCAGGGGGACCTCAGCTCCTCTTAATAAGACATCAGCTCCCCTAAAAGCATGAGTTGTGATATTTTGGGGCTCTCTAAAATATTGACAGCTGCTTTATTGCCATTAATCTCTATATTTCTCTGTCATCATGGATCAAGCGGAGCGTCAGACTTCATCCAACCAGAGGAAACGATCACCGACCGTACGCAGAGGGCCGGTCGATCCCCGATCTCCTGGCCCTGGTACGGGTTGTGTCTCTAGTACGACCGAGGTGTGAACAGTTTGTGATCGTTCCCTCTGGCTGGATGAATATTACGCATGATCCGTGTAGGCCTACTCCTGCAGCTGGGGGCGGAAATTCTTCCCTCTCACGGAGAATGATGATAATAATAACAATAATAAGACAAACATGGCTGATGGTTTCACAGTCAGCTTCAGGCCTACATGTGTAATGATTCAGCACAGCCCCCCCCCCCCCCCGGTAAAAAAAGTGAGCTCCCCCGAAAGCTATGGTATAGTAGAAGTAAAACAGACCCTTACGTCAGTGGAACGATTGGCTGAAACATGTTTCCCGCTTTGGCTGTTAAAAGCATACGATTGATTGGCTTTCTAGCGGGAGGGGCAGGATAACCGCCATCTTTGCAGGTACGGGCTTAGAGTTGTATTGAGGCGTCTCTGATAAATTTGTTGAGACAATGAACTTTGCATACCCCTACCAAAAGACGCAAAATGGTTTAGTCCGCCCCACACTACGATTCATCTCTGAAGGTTCCAACCGAGCAGACTGACTTTTTGTCCCTCATCCAAGAGGTGTCTTCAGTTCTGACTGACTGGCAGGGAAACTCAGCTTATTAACATCAGTGGGATCGTTAGCTAGGAATTCTTTTCCTTTCCTTTTACCTTTCACGAGGCCAAACTGTCCGATGTGGTAGCCGTGATCAGACGTGTAGATGATGTAGGTGTTTTCCAACTCGCCTGTCTCCACCAGCATGTTATACAGCTGAGACACACAGACAGACACTTTTAGTTTTAGATAAAAGGACACACGGCTTTCTTTTGATTTAACTTTGCAAACAGACCTTTCGAAGCCGAAGAGGAAGCACAATGTACGGATACAGGACAGGACCAGTACCTGTTGTGTTGTGTGTTATCTACCTTCTCCACACTGTCGTCCACAGACAGAAGCGTCTGCAGTCGCTTCCTCTGCAGCACGTTGGTGAACTCCATGTGGATGGGCTTCATGGGGCCGGTGTAACGCATGATCCAGTGCTTGTCCTGGTTCGGAGCGTAGTTATAACTGGGAGTGCTGTGGAGGAGAGAGATAGAAGATAGAAGATGTTAGGCCGGAGAGACGGACGGTGTTGAGGTGAGGACACGCCCACACTGAGGAAGACATATCTGGAAAGACCAAGCGGGAACCTCTGCATTTGCAAAGTGAGGCCAATACTTAAACCTGCGTCCTCTCTAGCAGCCAGCAGGGGGCGACTCCAGCGGCTGCAGAAAGAAGTGTGATTGTATAGAAGTCTCTGAGAAAATGTTTCTACTTGTCAGCTGATTTATTCCCTCAGTAAACACTTTCCTGATGAGTTTCTGGTCTCAGTCGCTAGTTTCAAGTCTTCTTCAACACAGCATGATGTTCATTTAGTAAATTATGGTCCCATTTAGAGGAACAGAGACCAGGAAGCAGGGGGGCCTTAAGGGCGGGGCTACAAGAGTCGTTACCATGGCGACCTGTCAATCAGGATAGAGGCGACTTGTATCCGCTGCTCTGTGTACATTTAACCAGCGTCGCTGAAAAAGCTCATTATTTTTTCCAGTAGGTGCGTTTTGTTTTAAGCCTGTTTGTCGCTAGCCAAAATTAGCATCCCAGCTAATATCACAGTAAACGTGAATTACAGGTGCACCTTGCTAACCAAGCAAGCTAACTAGCTCCACCGTCGCGTCCAAATATGGTCACGTCCAGTGCTGCTGGTTGCAAACAAATCAATGTGGCGAACGCGGCCAAAATGCCAAACTGGATGCTTCAAAAAGGGTAGACTGGTGACGTCACGGTGGCTACATCCACTTCTTTCATACAGCCATTGGGAAAAATGAGATGTGTTGCTGCACGTACAGGTGGGATGAAATCTATCAATCAGGAAGTCAATTTTGAGCCACAAGTTCCACAGTCATGAGGTAAACGGCAGAATTAATGTGTTTCGCTCGTCCGTAAGGCACAGGTGATGCTGGAAACTGGTGACTTATGACTGGTGGTTTACCTGAACTTCAAAGTTAGAAATAATAACACCAGTGTGGTAGAAGAGTGTGTGTGTAGCTCAGTATGACTGTATGTATTTGGATGCAGCAGGACACAGGACGCTGTGTGTGGAGTAATGACAGCAGATGCTCCTGCTCATTAATTACAGACTCACCTCACCTCACACACACACTTACACTCCTCCCGCTGTGTTAGCAACAGAGGATGTTGTTCTGTGTGGATAATGAATGGCTCCCATCAGCCACCTCATTTACGCCTCTCCTCCTCTCGACTCGGCAGCTACATAATTAAATTTCTGCGTCGGGACAGAAATAACCTTAAACTCTGCAGCTCTGCTTCCTCCTGACCGGACGGCTGGAAAACATCTGCATCAGCTTCACTCAGAACCAACGTCCCATCAGCACCGTCAGGCTAGAAGCCTTCAGACAGTCTGACGGACGAACGGCCGACATGTGGAGCTCCTGTGATTTATCGGCATTAATGTTTTTTAAATGATTTAGTCCCGTATGGATGGTTTTGAGGACCTGTTTTAAGATTAGGTTTAATTTTTATTTAATTAGGGAGTACGAGTACGAAACGTGCAAACTTTTGATAAGAGTCCCGCCCTCAACACGCCAATATTTAGACACAGGCTCTGGGGGTGAAAGATGAAATTATATATTTATTTTGACTTGTGTCTCAAACTGATTTTTTGGCGGCAGCAGAAACAAGGACTGCAATGAATGCGACATCGACACATCAGATATGTAGAACTAGACGTGTTTGTGTCACCTGATGAAGTACAATGCTCTCTTTTAGCTCCATTTTTGGTCTCCACCAGCTCGTATCGAACTGTGCCTTGTTTGCTGCTGAGCAGGTCGGGTACAGTTGCTGTGATCTGTTTTATTACTACTAGGTTGACGTCACTCTGCTGCTCCAGTATTAAAACCCAGATAAAAAAAAACGCGACAAAACTGATCAGCTATTGGATTTATCGGCGTTGCACATATTTTTTTATAAGTTAATCGTTATTCTTCTTTTATATTTTATATTTTGTCAATTTATTCCATATTTATATATTTCTACATTTATTTGTGTCAACTATATGTTTGTCTACGTGTAACATTGTCTCCAAAGCAAATTCCTCATGCGTGTAAAAACTACTTGGCAATAAAGCTCTTTCTGATTCTGATTCTAATGTTTTTTAATGTATGGATGGTTTTAAGATTCAGTTTAATTAGTATTTAATTAGGGCCCGAGCACTAAATGTGCCAACTTTATATGTTTGATAATGGAGCTGCAACGATAAGTCGATTAATCGACAACAATTTTCATAATCAATTAATGGTTTCAGTTGTTGTTTTAAAGAAAAAATGTGATGGTTTAATCTTCCTAAATGTGAGGAACTGCTGCTATTCTTTGTCTTTGGGTTATGGGCTGTTGGTTGGAGAAAATAAGTAACCTGAAGATGTCACTCTAGGCTCTGGAAAATTGTGATGAGCATTTTATTTATTATTTCTTGACATTTTATTGACAAAATGATTAGTCACTTAATCGTGAAAACAGTCGGCAGATTAGATGAAAATTAAAATAATTGTTAGTTGCAGCCCTATTTGATAAGAGTCCCGCCCTCAACACATCTACATGCCAATATTTAGAGACAGGCTCTGGGGGTGAAAGATGACATTATATTTATTTTGGTTTGTGTCTCAAACTGATTTTTTGGCGGCAGCAGAAACAAGGACTGCAGTGAATGCGACATCGACACATCAGATGTGTAGGACTAGACGTGTTTGTGTCACCTGATTAATGCTAAGTACAATGCTCTCTTTTAGCTCCATTTTTGGTCTCCACCAGCTCGTATCGAACTGTGCCTGTGTGCTGCTGAGCAGGTCGGGTACAGTTGCTGTGATTATTTTTATTGATATTTGCTTAATTACTACCATTATTAATACTTTGCATCTCTATGTGGAACTTGCATTGTGCTTCTGTGTCTTCTCCGTCCTCCTGTTATGTTATAGTATTATTATTGTATGAGTAAGCACATCGTGGGCAGTATTGTTGAGACCAAGACCGCCCAAACCGAGACCAAGTCAAGACCAAGACTTTTAGGGGCTGACACCAAGTTGAGACCAAGACCGAGTCAAGACCAAGACCAGAGTTTATCGAGACCGAGACAAGACCAAGACTTTTAGGGGCTGACACCAAGTTGAGACCAAGACCGAGGGAGGGCGACAGAGTCAAGACCAAGACCAGAGTTTATCGAGACAAGACCAAGACTTTTAGGGGCTGACACCAAGTTGAGACCAAGACCGAGGGAGGGCGACAGAGTCAAGACCAAGACCAGAGATTATCGAGACAAGACCAAGACTTTTAGGGGCTGACACCAAGTTGAGACCAAGACCGAGTCAACACCAAGACCAGAGTTTATCGAGACCGAGACAAGACCAAGACTTTTAGGGGCTGACACCAAGTTGAGACCAAGACCGAGGGAGGGCGACAGAATCAAGACCAAGACCAGAGTTTATCGAGACAAGACCAAGACTTTTAGAGGCTGACACCAAGTTGAGACCAAGACCGAGTCAAGACCAAGACCAGAGTTTATCGAGACAAGACCAAGACTTTTAGGGGCTGACACCAAGTTGAGACCAAGACCGAGTCAAGACCACGACCAGAGTTTATCGAGACCGAGACAAGACCAAGACTTTTAGGGGCCGACACCAAGTCGAGACCAAGACCAGTTCCCCACATTACATGACACACAATAAAATGTGGCTCGAGATCATCCAAAAGATCCACATTGCCATTAAAACACCCACATACAAACACTAAGAGCTGAAATCAGCGTCAGCATCTTTATTCAACACTCCTTTTCCACGCTGACCATTGCGTGGAGGGGGGGCAGTCTTTAACGGGAACACCACATTTTAATTAGGGTTATTTGTTGCATTTGAAGCAATAAGTTTAAGTCCAATCAAAGACATGATGTTAACAAATTATTTAGAAAATGCAAAAGCAAATTATTGATATTCCCAAAGTTATGGTCTTGAAATAAAAGTCCTCAATGTCCGAGACCGAGACAAGACCGAGTACAAATGCGGCCGAGGACAAGACCAAGACCATCAAAAAGTGGTCTTAAGACCGGTTTCGAGACCAAGACCGGTCTGGAGTACTACAACACTAGTGAGCAATGTACAATCCAATGTGTATACCTGGCAAATAAACTGATTCTGACTCTGCTCTCTCTTTGTGGTACAACTTAAAACTTGAACATTTGACAAAACGTAGTGAGGATTATTATTATTATTGTTACGGCCGCCGCTGGCTGCCGTTTAGCATGTGTTAATATGTGATATTCTGCCGGTTATGCAAATCCAGGATTGGTCCTTCTGGATCTGAGACCGCCTACTTCGTGGTTGCTGTTCGCTGGCGTCTGCGATTGGTGTGGCTGTGATCTGACCGGACCTACCAATCAGGAGTTTCCAATCAACCCCGGCTGCACTTTAAAAAGCTTGTTTGTCCACAGTTCAGCGCGGCTGTGAACTGTTAGTTTGTTTTTGTCCATTGTATTTCTGTAAGCTTATGGGTGCTGACCTCCTTTTGTTCTTTAGTGTATTTTAGAGCCTAGAGCTAAGTACTGTCTCTGGACAAGACCCTCTTTTGTTTCATTTTGTGTATTGGTTATTTGTCAGAACCTGTATGGCCTCTTTCTGTTAGATTTTCTTGTGGAAGCGCGCTCTCCTGGTTAATTAAACACCCAACTTTAACCAGAATCTTCCAGTTGTCACATTCCACCTCATTTCCAATCCCAATTACGTGTTACCGCCTCCCTTAATGAGCCGGGTCGTAACATTATTTATAATGATTTGTCTGTTTTTTTCCAGAAGGCCACATCTCTGCACTTTAACCTGCATCTTCACTCGTAACACTGCTGCAGTGTTTTCTGTCTTATTGTCTTTTTTTATTTATTGAATTCCTTTTTATTGCTTCTTTATTACTTTGGGAAAAGCTGCAGCCAAAGCCGAACCTTCAATCCAGATTTTGTTTGTCAGCTTGATGTTCCACTTTCAGGTTCTTCCTCCTAAAGATGGAGCTGGTTCTTCCTTTTAAACTTTATTTCTCAATCTGAAGTGACCAACAGGCCACAGAAAGCATCGCAGGACACATCGTGACTTCAAACAGCCTGCACAGCGACATCATTTTCAGTTCGCAGTGTGCTGTGCAGTGAGTACGTTCACTTTCTGTCTTGTTTCCAGCTGATGCTCGACTTTACAGAACGTCTTTTGGCTTCTTGGTTACTTATTTAAAAAGGGTAATAATAATCACTGTGTGCTGAAGAAGCTCTCGGTGTACTGAAAGATAAAACTCTCCAATTTGAGAAGTCAAACGTTGATCAGTACGGTGTGTCAGTGTTTAGTCAGAGGCTGTTTTGGAAACCGCCTACTATACAAGCAGTATGTACTGATTTGGCCTAAATGTTCTATGCAGTATGTAGTACATACTAATGCTGGTCTGTGTAATACAGCCACAGAGTGTTTTATTATTCCTTTCAGGGGAGAGGGATTACTGTTTGTTCCAAGTATTTCCAGCAGCGTTTCTGTGTTAACAAAAAAAGCCTGGTGAGCTTTGAATGGGATTTAAACGTTCTCCTGACAGCAGGAGTGCAGCCGGCGCTTTTTCTCAGGCATCTGTTTACATCTGCTGGATGAAAAAGATTTGACCGGGAGGTTAAAAGAACGTCTGACACTCCTGATGACGTCTCTGTTTGTCTGTCTGCTCATCAACAGACAGACGGACGTGTCTCTGGTTCAGATTCAAACGTGGACTTTAACTCGGGCTGTGCAGAGCAAAGCTGCTCCATTGTTCAGCTGGATTATAGTGGCTTAAATCTCAGTGTGTGCGTGTGTGTTTGTGTGTGGCCTACATGTGCTGTGAAGCGTTGGGGAAGGCGGTGCTGTACTGCGGTGCCGAGTCCTCCGGTCCGTGCGGTGCTGCGTGGCTCAGAACCATCAGCACCGGGCGGTGAGGATAAACACGCTTCGAGGAGCGGAAGTACCTGATGGACTCTGCCGTGATCAGGTCGGTCAGGTAGTCCTGGTGACACACAAAAACACAAACATGGCATTTATATATGGATGCGAGATCGATAAAAAAACAAAACAATTACCAAGTGTGCCATATGATTCAAAACAAGTGGGAAAGATTATTTTTGAGTTTTCACTGAATAAAATAATAAATTCATGGTGATGTCATGTTTGTTGGCGTCTGTACCAAACAAACGTGTTTTCTTACATCTGGAGAACAAGATCTGCAGCACTTTGTTATGTCATTATTTACTTTTAGCAAATATATCTTCACATTGTCATTTTGACAATATTCCGCATAACTGTGCAGGAGCAGCTGAGTATTTTACATTTTGTTACCCTTTCTAGATTCAATCACGCACTTTTGGAGTTAAGTTAACATCAAGTCTGTTTTCATTAGCTCCAAAATCCCATCGGGCTTAACTGTATTTATGTATAGGCATGTGTTGCAGAATGAGTAGGGGAGAGCGGGGTGAGTCGGTGTCTTCAACAGAAATATGTACATATATTTTAGGATGTGGTGCATCCCTGAGGATAATCAAATTTGGATCTAAAATAAACTGTTTTCAAAATATGGCTTCCCAAACAAAAGAGTGGACTCTTGTGGCTCAACTTGCCCTCTATGAGGGGTAAGTTGAGCCACATTGGGGTCGGGGGTTCAGGAGATAGAGCGGGTTGTCCGTTAATTGGAAGGTTGGCGGTTCAATCCCCGGCTCCTCCGGGCTGCATGTCGAAGTGTCCTTGGGCAAGATACTGAATCCTGAATTGCCCCTGGTGGCTGTTCTGCCAGTGTGTGAATGTTAGTTTCTGTTTGAGCTCAGTGTAAGAATGTTTTGTGAATGTGATGCAGTGTAAAAGCGCTTTGAGTGGTCAAAAAGACTAGAAAGGCGCTATACGAATATTGAGCATTTATCACTTTATTTCATCATGCAAACTCAAACGCCAGTTCCCAATATTCAATAGCATTTAGTCATGAAACATTGCAGCTGTGTCTCCTGGTTGTTTCATATCAGCGTATCACTTTAAAACCATCCTGTTGATCGTCCTGTCCCGTGTCACCTGATGAATGGACGTCCCGTTCTGTACCTCTCCCACTGCTCTGTCCAAACCCACAACCTGTCTTCCATTTATAGAAGCGTGACATGACGGTTTCTGGTCTAAAACGCTTAATGTCACATCATTTTGCTGAACTTCCAGTCAAATAACTGGCTCAACTTCTTCGTCTTTTGGCTCAGATTATTACACAAAACTGTGTCATCCAGCAGTTTAAGAGTCACGTCATTCTAACAGTATAGCCTCATATTGTAACTTCCTAAGCGTAAGATTTTCTCAAACCTGTCTGTAAATGTTCAGACACAAGAATCAGGACTCCTTGAACATCAACAAATCACTTTGAACGGCCAAAAACAAAACTGTTTTGTGATCTTAAATGTGTTCATCACTTATTCCCCGGGACTCTCTCCACCACAGGGTGAGTAAAATGATAAACTCTTCAAAAATGTGTGGTCACGTGACTAATTTTGTCTACGGTTGCCGAGAAACAAGGGGTGGCTCGACTTCCCCACAGGCTCAAATCACCACAAACCACAAATATTACGAATATTATCTTCCTGAAAAGAACTATATAATTTAAAACAAAAATAGTACTAAAAACAAAGTACAGCCAACATAGTAATCTATTTTAAATAAACAGATACGGGTCTTTTATTCAGCTAAACATGCAGAAATGCCAACATATATTGAGAATAAAGGTCCAATAACAAATTAAATTATCTTTACTTTTCTTTAAATGGAGAGGAAATACCTATTTCTTCTAATGTATCTCAAATGACATTATTATTTCCAGAAAATTCAAATAGAGGCATTTTAGTTTAGTTTAGTTTGTGCGTGTTCGATACGTACCTGGGAACCTTTTGCATGAACAGTTTCTTGTTTATGCCTGTTGTCGCTAATTTGCATCATACCTGAATGTCTAGCTTTTCTATGTTCCATAGACAAATTAACACATAATTTAATTTTTAAAATGTTTTTATTGTAAATAAATTCAGGCGTCAAGCGGTTAAAGCATAAATAGATACTTTATATTGTCTTTTATGACATATAGTTATATAAGAAACAGCTTAATCTATAAGAATCAGAGTTTCCAGATTAATTGTGGGTGTAAACACTTTGACAGCCCTAATAAGTGATATATTTGACAGTTACCAAAAAATTTAATTTCCCTGTCTGTGCAGCTGCAGTGGGGAATATTTATTATGTAAAACTCAAAGAAACAAAGGCTTAAGTTGACTAAAATAAAAAGCACCATCATGTTTTTAAATTTTCTAAATTGTTAATTCGTTGTTGTTTGAAGTGAAGTGAGAACTTAAGAGAACGTCTGAAGACATCAAATCAAACGTCCTTCGGTTGTACCTGCGGGTACAGTGCTCCGTGTTTCTCTCGGACTCCGTTGCGGCTCAGCGTGTAGTTGTAGAAGCGGCTGTTCTTCACCAAACCGAGCCACTCCCTCCACCCGGCGGGGACGTATGAGCCGTTATACTCGTTCAGGTACTTGCCAAAGAAGGCTGGAGGGAGGACACGCAAAGACAAGGAGACGGTCAGGCGAATCACAGAGGGCTGATAAAAGCCTGATCCTGTGTGCGCGGTTCTCTACCTGTCCTGTATCCGGTCCCGTTGAGGTAAACCCCGAAGGTCCGCGGCTCGTGCTGCCGCTGCCATGACATAGAGGAGCAGTTCTCGTTGTTGGTGTAGGTGTTGTGGTTGTGGACGTACCTGAGAGACAGAATAAGTATCTTTAGTATTTTTTTTTTTTTTTAACAAATCTAATTCTTTACATTTCAAATTTAGACATTTTAGTATTCCAGCAGTGGAGTCAGCTGACTCGGACTCCGTGTTATGGTTTTGCTCTGCTGTTTTGGTATTCTCATCAATCACTTCCTGTCCCTGTGTTTCTCATTCTGTGTTCTTGATTACCTCTTGGTTTTCTCAGTTATCCATTTGTTCCGTGTTTCCTGTTTTACTTTGAAATCGTCCGTCTCTGGTGTTCACGTCTTGTTTGATCTCCTAATGTGTCGCACCTGTTTTCAGTCGCCCTGCTGTCTCTTTAGTTTGCGTCCTGTCTTTGTTTAGTTGTCGGGTTGTACGGTTGCTTGTTGCCAAGTTTCTTCCCAGGTTTATGGATTACCTTGTTGGCATGTGGATTGTCTTGTTCCTTCTGTTAGCTAATTAATATTTCCTGGGCTGCCTGCCTCGGTTTTCTTGTGTTGATTAAATTATTACAGCTGTACCTGCTCTGCCTGGTGTCCTGCATCTTGGGTCCAAATCCCTCTTACCTGTGTGCCTAAGCTTGACAACCTTAAATAACATTCAGTCAGTAAATAGTGTAATGATGATCTGTCTTACTTCCCAGTGAGCATGCTTGAACGTGACGGACAGCACATGGGCGTGGTCACAAAGGCGTTGGAGAAGGAAGTCCCGCCCTCCTCCATGATGCGGCGAGTCTTGTTCATCGCCTGCATCGAACCTACAGAGAGAGGGAGAGAGAGAGAGACTATTACTCAAGCGGGAACCTCCGGGTCTGAAAAGTGAAGCCTGCCAGCAGGGGGCGACTCCACTGGCTGCAGAAAGAAGCGGGATTGTATAGACGGATATTCTACTGGAAAGCGCTTCCGTAGTCGGTCAGAAGACTGTAATCAACCGCTGTAATCAACATAGATATATATATATATATAACAAACTGCCATTTCAGAGTCGGACCTGTTTGTTCGTGTTTCATTTCGCATATTAATAGAACACGCAAGGCCGCGCTGCAGGTCAGCGGCCCCGGACGTAATGTTTTTATCTCAGACAGTGGCGTTAAAAAATGTTAAATGCTTCGTAAAATCATACTTCTTGATGCTGTTATGAATACACTCGGCTGCTTGTTGAGTCCTCAGGTTAATTTTTTTTTTTTTTGTACGCTGCGGAACAAGTTTCCCGTTACTTTTAAGGACGGGGTGCGGCAACGAGTAACGTGACTATTTACGGTTAATACCCAGTAATAAGTAAAGTAATATCGTTTCTTTTTAAATGAGTAATGAGGAAAAAGAAACTCATCACAGTTTCTGAGTAATTTGCCCAACATTTGCCGTAAAAACTGATACGCCGTGAAGACAGAGTGCTGCTTTTGTGCTGCTTTCAATGACGTTGGACAGAAACCCGTCTATAGAAGTCTCTGAGAAAATGTTTCTACTTCTCTGATTTATTCCCTCAGTAAACACTTTCCTGATGAGTTTATGGTCTCAGTCGCTAGTTTCAAGTCTTCTTCAACACAGCATGATGTTCATTTAGTAAATTATGGTCCCATTTAAAGGTAAAAAAAGCCAGGGATGCTTTTAACCAGCGCCGAAGGAAAGCTTATTAGGAGACGGCTGTTAATTTTTTCCGGTAAGTAAGTTTTGTTTTAAGCCCGTTTCACCTCCCCAAATCCTAAAAACACAAGAGCAAAAGTGTGTTTATTTGCATGGTCGTTAGCATGTCCAGCTAACTATCTCCAGTAGCAATGTTGTGCTACTTCAAAGTCAAGAGTTAGCATTTCTATAGCTACAGTGTTTTGTGAGGTTATAGGTTTCAGGGCTGGAACATGCACCGTGTCCGAGTTTAATGCTAACGTTAGCGGCTCTCTCCTCGTCTTTATTGGGTTTGGGGGAAGTTTACCTGAGATGATTTTGCCAAACTCATAAATTTGTCCTTAAAAGTTAAACATTCTGTTCTGCATAAATCTAAAAATTTTTGCTTTTCCTAGAAGCTCCATCAGTCTGATTACATTTTAAAATTTTTAAGAGTTTCAGCATTAATAGCATCAGTGTCGGTAACAGTAAGAGTAAAGTAATTATTAGTAATACTTATTCTAGGATAAGAAGTGTGTTACCCAGCTCCTGGTCCTGGTCGTCCGTCAGGATGAGGATGATGTTTGGCCGGATGTTGCGGCGGTCTCTCTGGAGGCGGGGCTTCAGACGCTGGCCAGAAGGGAAGTAAGCGTGGCAGAGCGTCACAGAGATGAACAGGAAGAGGAGGAGTCGGCCCGCCATGGCCCTCGACTCCTGACCTCCACAGAAGGTCAACCAATCAAGCTGCTTCCCCCCCGTGGAGTCTCAACTTCTGGAAAACCGACCAACAAAGAGAGCCAGAGTTTAGCTGCAGTGGGAATCAAACCTGTGAGTTCAGGACGTATAAGTCACAGCAATCCGATTTTCAAATCTCAACCGGTTGACCTCGTGTGTGCAGTGTTTTTGCACAGAAAAACAAAAAGAAGAGAACCAAACTGTGGATGAGCTCGAGGCTGAGAAGAGGGAATCAGCAGGTTTATACATTTATACTGCAGATACACAACACGTGGGGTCGCTTCCCCCCGTCTTCCCGGCCTCTGATCCAGTCGCCGACCTTACGATTGTATTTGAAATCCCCGCACTCTACAGGATAATCGTTTCTGACGAGCTTTGGCTCGGAAACGCCCCCAGTTATCCTCCAGTCTACAGCCAGCATTGAGCTTAAATTGTCTTCCGTATCCAGTTAGTCACTAAAGACTGCGACTGTTGTGACTGCTGCCACAAATGTCTTTCTTTGCCAAAATGTATGTAGTGTTGGGCCTCACATCAATGCCAACAAGGACGGGCCTTCAGGTACAGTGGGGAGCCCGGTTAAAGTCTCAAGACAAAGAAAGAAATAATATCTGCTGCAGATATCTGACCAGCTGTTGTCCAGATCTCGTCCTGCCAACATGATATTATTATTATTATTTTTGCAGCAACAGTGTTTGGGTGAAATGTCAGCGCAGTACGTGACGCTCTGTGTTTATTTTCAGTGTGAGGGCGAGAATATTGAAAACACGTCCAAGACAGAAAGAGAGAGAGACACAGAGAGAGAGCAGGGGTAAAGGCCGATATTGTTAACACACATGTAGCGGGGTCCGGAGAGAGTTGTTTCCCCATATAGGCGGCATTTTTCAAGTTGTTTGAGACAACAGAACGCCTTAATGTAAGTACATTATTTGGGAAAATGTCCAGGGAAGAAAAAAACCATCCTGTGGAGCCAACATCCTATTTTGTATCTACCTGTTTTCATCTATGTGAAACCATTAAGGACAATATTTACGTCTCACATAACCACATAGTCGTGACTATTTATACTTGTGCGTTGGTGCCTTTGTCGCTCTGTAATTACATCGCCAAAATGCCAGCTGGCGGTGGGGTTTCCCACAGCCATGCTGGCTAACTTCTGGTTTAGCCCTCAGTGTCAGCGTCACCTGATGCTGGTCTCCAAACCACGTTTTGTCCAGAAAATACATGTGAAATGTGAAGCGTGAAATGATGCGAACCTGCACAGGAAACAGCTGTTTGTTATTATAAAGACAAAGAATCTGTGTGAAAGGATGGATCAGCACAGCAGGGATCGTCTGAGCTACAGAGAGCTGGAGGGGAGTAAAAAGTGTTTTGCGGTGAAAAAGTAGCTGCCTGCTCTCATTGGCTGGATGTGGACGTCGAGTCGGCCGACTCCTCCAGATATTTGGCGTGCTAGTTATACGTTATATCTGTTGGCAAAGCGTCTGGGAGCCATTTTGATGCGTCATAACGACTGGCGCTAATTTACCCCCAATCACAGCCTGACGGTCGCCGAGCTCTCCGACCGCTGATTGTGTGGCTATTCTAGACTTTCTAAATGTCATCGGACCGAATGGATCAAGCTCTGATAGTGAAACGAGTCACGTCGCATTGGCTGTGTCGCTCAGAAAAAATGGATTCACTGTTTTACAGCTGCTTGTTTGGCCTCCAGTACAATTTACTTCCAAGCACGGAGCACTTCCTGGGAGCTTGGAGGAAATGCGATGCTACTGGCAGGCCGAGAGAGAGAGAGAGAGAGAGAGAGAGAGCGCTGCTTTCACAAAGAAAAAATAAAATAAAAACCACTGCAGGATATTTGGTTCTAATAATTACAGGAGAACGTGACGGGAGGCTAAAATCTCTCACACACACGCTGCAGTTTGTAGCTGCAGTCTTTTGTTCCTCTGACAATGAAACATCACAACCAACACACTTGAATGTGTGTGTGAGCGCTCACAGCAGGGTGCAACATGCAAATCAGCCAGTAATCAAACACACACACAGTAAGCTTTGTGTATGGGGGGGGGGGGGGCTGCTGGTGTGGCGCTCATGTTAAAGTGGTCCGGTGGCTCCAGCTGTGAACAGACTGAGATCAGGCTGGATATTAACTTATTGGGAGAAAACTGGTAGTTCTGTGTAAATGAGACGTTGAGCCCCCCCACATCGCCAAAACGCAACTGCTTCGACTGACGGGCTCTACCCTGCCCTACCCTGGATATTATCATATATATATTTACATATTCGCCTGCGTGCTTTGCGTGTACCTGGAGGATTAAAGCTTGATTTATAGTCCTGCATCAGGTCATTTATTCTTGTGCCGCTGGTAAAATTTACTTCAACGCACGGGGCACTTCCTGTCGGCTCGGAGGCATTGCGAGGCTACCCAGACGACCAATCGCAGATCTTATGGTCGGCGTCGCCTCGACGTGTAGTTAAATTTTTGAGGAGGTGCACGTCAGGCAACAGAGTAGGCGACGGCGTAGGGTAGGGGGCTACACAGAGGCTACGCCGTCGATCACCTTCCTTGAAAACCTCAGAATTTGCACAACGTAAACAAACCAAACATAGCGACACTCGAGCAGGCTGTGATTTTAACGAGAGATCATAACGGTCTTGATAACTGCGGACTGGCTCCAGGAGTTTTACTGTAATTCAATTCAGTTCAAATTAGATTTATTGGCATGAATGTGTAACAACAATATTGCCAAAGCATCATACATACAACATAAGAACAATCAACCCCATATATTTGCCGTGTGTGTGTGTGAAAAATTTTAATATGTTAAAAATTAAAATAAATAAATAAAACAGTAAGAATATGTGTGTTAAAAAAAATATATAAAAAATTTAAATAAATAAATAAAACAGTAAGCATATGTGTGTTTAAAAAAATATATAAAAAATTAAAATAAATAAATAAAATAGTAACGTGTGTGTGTGTTAAAAAAATAAAATATATAAAAAATTTAAATAAAATAAATAAATAAAACAGTAAGCATGTGTGTGTGTGTGTTAAAAAAAAATATATTAAAAAGTTAAAATAAAATAAATAAATAAAACAGTAACCGTTTGTGTGTTAAAAAATATATATTAAAAATTAAAATAAAATAAATAAATAAAACAGTAACATGTGTGTGTGTGTTAAAAAAACAGTCAGCGTGTGTGTTAAAAAAATATATATTAAAAATTAAAATAAAATAAATAAATAAAACAGTAACCGTTTGTGTGTTAAAAAATATATATTAAAAATTTAAATAAAATAAATAAATAAAACAGTAACATGTGTGTGTGTGTTAAAAAAAAAATATTAAAAATTAAAATAAAAGAAATAAATGAAACAGTAAGCATGTGTGTTAAAAAAAATAAAAAATAAAAATAAAATAAATAAATGAAACAGTAAGCGTGTGTGTGTGTGTTAAAAAAATAAATATATATAAATAATTTAAATAAAATAAATAAATACTGTAAACATGCCGCCATAAATCTCCTTTTTTAAAGTCTGCTGCTGACCTTCTTCTAATGCGTTTAATGGCGGTTAGCAAACTGTGCGTACTGCCACCACCTGCCGGTCAGATCGACACACTGCCCCTACGTTCATGTGCTGAATTGCATCTTACGGACGCGTAGCGTTAATTCCTGGGGACGTGCACAACCTACGCTCCAAAGGAACGCAGGATACGCGTGGCGGCCATCTTGCGTACGCGTAGTTAAAAGAATGTATATCCAGGGCTTTACTGGACTCAGCACCACGCGACCGTGACCAGAAGTGATGCCCCCGAGCCTGCCGAGGAGGCACACAGGTGAGAGTAGCGTCTTAACAAAATGACGAAACACGGAAAACAGTTTTAAAACAGTAAAGAAACAATGTCAGAGCAATGTTCACTTATTAATGACAAATCCAAGCACTGACGGCAACTATTAAGCTACAAATGTTGAGATTCCTGTACCTTTAAAAAAAACAAATGTTTAGAAAAATTGTAATGGAATTGTGATTCCAAATCACCGTCCTACTAAAACTCCAACCTTGCCTGTTTACATTATAATAATAATTACATTAAAAACATTAGAGAATATGACGTACAGGGAGTATAAATTTGTGTTAAATGGAAGTACAAGTATCTCAAATTTGTTCTATACTGTACATATCTATATATATCTATATATATGTTCCTGCAGTGATACTCTTTGTGAGAGGGATTAACTTTCCTACATTTGAAGGTTGGATTAAAGAAACGTTGAACTGCATCAAGCTGGAGATCGTTAGACTCGTCGCTCTCCGAAGCACACCGGAAAGCTTTCCAAGACAGTTTGGAAATTCCTCCTGGATTACATACATACTGTGAAATGTTTCACACTGCCGTGCACTGAAGAGAACAATCTTAAGGGGAGGGGGAATAAAGTTCCTTATGTTAAGAACTGAAAATATATTTCTTAGCAAGTAAGACACCAAATCCTGCTGAGGTCAGAGGTTAGTGGAGAAACAAAGATAAAGCGACAGTAGCTCAGATTGTCAATCTGCCATTTTAATCTGTGTTCTGTGAAATGTGTTTCTGTTAAACTCTGAGTACTTTTACAGCTAAGCTCTAACCATTAGATCTTTGAAGCTGCCGCTCTGCTTAGACCGACTCAGACATTTGCATTCTGACTTTAATGTCTGTTAATGCAGCTTTTGCAAGCGTCCCTTCTGTGCACGTGTATATTGTGTAACATATACTAACCACCGTGTACCAACATTATTTTACTCCAAAATACACAACTTTAGAAGTCACGTGATGTTATTTATGATGATTTTGAATGTAGAAACATGTAGAAATAAGCAGTGAGATTGAGAACAAACAGATGTGGGATCAGACCCAACACTAAAGTATTTTTTAACCCAGTTAACGGAGCCCAACATCTGGACTGGAGCAGAGCGGTCCAGCCGTTCAGCCCAACACGTGTTCTGTCCTGCAGTGACCCGGCGCTGTTCCTCTACTGAGTCTGTAATCCAGCTCACTATGTTTCTGTTATGTCACACAGTCTCATTATGAAACTGACCCAAAAAAAAAACTCTCCTGAGACCAGACGAACCCTCACGACGACGCAACCTTAACGGGATTATTTTTCTGACTCACCTGTTTAACTCTGGACACAGAGACTTTAATGTTTGTTGTCAAAGTTGAGCATCATGACACAACCTGAGCATAGAAGGTATTTGCAGCACAATATGATGGACTAGTGTTGGGTTTCGAAAACCGGTTTACAAGTTGGTCCGTGGACTCGTTAAGACCCGTGCGTTTGGATTCTGCTCCTCGGTTCCTAACTTCCTGCATATTTCAACTCCTGATTGAACTGCAGTGAGCATTTTTCAGTCCATCAAAGTGTCTCTGATCTGCTCATTTGTTACGTCAACAAAGCCTGAAGAAGAGAGTCCTTCTGTTTCCGGTCCTGGATCGTGGCGGGCCGCAGCAAACGCTCCAAAGTTTGGCTCAGCTTCACTAAAAAAGCTGCAGTAAGGAGGTTTGGTGCGAGGGAGGAAGCAGCTCCAACGTGACGAAGCGTTTCCTTCAACACGGCGTCTATCTGAAGGAACGCTTCACCGTGTTCAACGTGTCGCGCTCTCCCAGATCCAGCTAACGCTAACAGCAGCAACGCCTCAGGTACAAAACACAGGTGAGCTGACGTTCACCTTCTATACTGAAGGGAAACCGACGATGGCTCCAGATGAGACGAGTCCCAGAGACGCCGCTCTAGGACAGAGACTCCTTTCACTTCAGCCATGAAGGGGAAGAGGAGCGAGGAGGAAGAGGAGGAAGGAGATCTGTGCTGAAGGAACCAGAACTGAGATTTAATAAGAGCCGGATTCGATAAGTAGAATCAGAATCTATAAATTAACAATAACCACCCCCTATGAAGACTGAAGACATGTTTTTCTTTTAGATGGACTTGAACTAACTGTGCAGCTCTTGGGATTCAGGAGTTAATCCCAGTGTCACTGTTTCATGCGGCACCTTCACAGAGGAAAAAACATCTTCAGATACAACTGAAATGTGTCGGCTCTCCGTGACGAGTAAGTACATGAACCCTCTGAATCTGCAGCCAACACAAAATATAAGTGTTCACAAACATCTCGGCCCCCTTCCTCTTCCAGGTAACACCTCCGCCTGTTTTCAGATGTTGGGGAGCTCTGCTGCAAAGGTGAAAAGGTAGAATGAGGCGGTGTGACGTCGGGTAAATTTCCTCAAGTGAAGTCACTTGAGTCAGCGTTGGCTAAAGCCTACAAGTTTGAAAAGTGAAGTTGCTCATCTCTGCTGCAGGCTACATTAGCTGCTACTACGCCAACATGCCACATAAACAGTTGCATTGTGGGTAATGCAGGCTTTCCATGTTGTGGTGAGGAAGAGTAATTTGTAGAATAAAGGAGGACATATCTCCGGTTCTGCTGCATCGATTCATGAGTCAGTGTTACAGGAGTGCAGTGATAAATCTGCAGCGCATGAATCTGTAGTTTCATCCCTCTCACTGCTGAAAGCAAACCTTATTCTTGCTTTTTTCAACTTCATCATTTTCTAGTTCAACTCTCTGTCTCAGCACATCTTCCTGCTAAAGAACAGGTGCCTCCACGAAGTAGCCTCTTAATTTAATATTTTACAGGTTTCTTAAATCACATAAAACTTGTCCTGCAGTATGAACTGCTGCATGGGATGACTCGTCTTTTCCACACAAAGAACGTCTGAGGTGGGGTAAATTACTCATCCACATGAATGACTGAATTTGTATGAGTTCATATTAAACGACTTTGTAAAATGAATTTTATATTTTTATAGGTTTTTAGATTGACCATGTAACAGCTGTCTGCATCTGGCTTCACACTGTTCCTGCTAAATTCAACTGAATGAACGTAGTAAACATCACGCATGTACTGAACTTTTAAAATCCAGCTTCATCATTTTTTTCTTTACATTATTATATCAAGTCAGGTCAATTTATATATAAAGCGCAATTAAAAACAACCACTGTTGAACAAAGTGCTGTACAAAGTTTCACAATTACAAGAAGAAGAAGAAGAAAAAAAGGGAGCGTACAACGATAGTAAAGACAGGGATGAAGCATGCAGCAATAAATGGAAATATGAAGCAACCAGGACAGTTAACGATGAACGTCACACCAAAGAATGAAAATGCGTTTTAAGATGAGACTTGAAGGTCTCAGTGGTTGGAGATGATCTAATGAAACTGGGAGGTTTATTCCACAACCTTGGGGCCACTATGGAAAAAGCACGATCGCGCTTTTTTACCAGGCGAGCCTTTGAGAAAGCTAAAAGGAGGTGTTGTGACAATCTAAGGGGGTGATACGGCGTGAGGAGTTCTAACATATATGGTGGAGCATATATATATATATATATATATATATATATATATATACACTGCCATTTTCATTTGTTTTGCAAGTGATCAAAATAGCAACATTTATAAATCCCAAATCATCTTCACAACATTAGTATTGTACACATCTACATGGTCCATGGAAAAATTGCCTTGTCTTTTGTAGATGACATCAGTGGAGAGAGTGGCTGAGTACGCAGAGCTGGAGAGTGAGGCACTCTGGGAGACGGACAAACAGCCTCAGCATGATTGGCCCAAGACAGGCTCCGTCACCTTTGACAGAGTCGACTCTATATTTGACTAACCAATGAAGAGAGGCCAGTATCGCACAGATGTGGTCCCTCTTCCTTGTACCAGTCAGTAATCTAGCAGCCGCGTTTTGAACAAGCTGCAAACGAGGTAATAATGACTGACCAATGCCGGAGTACAAAGAATTGCAATAGTCAATATGGGACGATGTCAGTGCATGTTTAACAGTCTCCATATAAGTCCTCATATAAGAGAAAGGATTTGAGTTTTTTGATAGTCCTCCAGTGGAAAAAGCTACCCTTGAGAACAGAAGTAATTTGTTTGTCAAATTTTAAAGCAGAGTCAAAGACAACACCTAAATTTCTTGCAGAGGGGTGCACGTTTTGAGATAATATATGCGTTACCCCAAAAATCCCAGATAGCCTATGAAATAATAGTCTAGCTATTTCAAGTATCTGGTAATTTATGCAGTTTAAAATGCAGTAGGTTTAAGCTAATGATGGTGACCAGCAGGTTATAGCAGTTTAATCATCTTGGTTCGAGCTGACTTATTTATTTGATGCCAATATCGTACTTAAAAAAATTTAATTTGATTAATTGCCCACCCCTGACTGTTTGGTGCTCTTCCAGTGGAGAAAACACAATACAGTACCATATTCTGCACCACATGCAGCTGGTGCACCTCAAACAATGAGTCTGCCACTCTACTCTTGGGTAATTAGACCCACTGTTCACCCTCCTACAACCCCTCTGCTCATTCATCATTTCCACTGTGGCCTCCAGAACTCTCTCCCTGGAATACACAAGAACAAAAGGAAAAATTGAATAAACTAACCCCAAAGTGTCGGAGCTGGCGATTCACCAAGGACCAATGTAATCAGATGTCCTCTGTGTTTGGTGAAAGTACAACATTTGGAATATTTTCTTTTCTGGTTGCAGGCGATGAGCTCTGTAGGAGCCGTTTCTTTCTCTCATCAGACCTTCGCTTCCTAACAGGCTCGAATTAGCCGTCACCATAACAGAAGAATACATTAAATACCCAATAACCTTGACAGTAATGAGAGACGTTAGCATGACCTGCCTTTGTTGTAGATAAAGGCACAGTTCCCAATTAGCTTTTCAGACGACGTGGAATATGTAGCACTGCTGAGATGTTCTGTTCTCTCTCTCCACCACTGATGGGTTTTAAAACTTATTTTGCCATTGAAGTTTTCAGCGATGACCCCTTCCTGTTCTTCCAGTGAACCCACAGACACATTTCCACATCAGTAAAGTTATTATAAAGTGAATTCTGCAGCCTGTTATTAATGTCTGACAGAGCACTGAACGGCGTGGCGTGGCGATAAGTTTGGGCTTTCATTAAAGTTATTTATTTATTTGTCCAGGCAGTTATATACACATCAGAAAATATGGAGACAGTTGGTGTGATTATTACCATCACAGGGTTTTAGTTTTTATGGACTGATCAGATTAAAGAACATATTGATCTCCACAATTGGCTCTTTCACAGTGTTCCCTATTTAAACTCAATATGTGAATTAAGAGATGACTATTGAGATAATATGTGCATTACATGACTCTCTCTGCTGCAGCCTTACGGGGGATCAATAAAGTAAAATGTTATCTTATCTTCATTCCACGACTGTCTGACAGCAATTTAACGTACCTGTCTCACATCTTTTACCAGAGATGGGGACTCGAGTCGAGTAAAATCTAAAAAAACACATCTTATACAATCTAAATGTATATAGGGTGTATGTTAGAGTACGTTATCCTTGTGTACATGTGAAAGTTTCAGAGGTAATTGTGCATGTGCAAAAAACTGTTGTGCTTCACAAAGTAAATTTACTGTAAAATTTAAGTATTTTTAAGTAAATTTAAAGTACTGTACTAGTAATTTTGAGGTAGTTTCTACTTTACCCTCCGACTTTGTTAGTTATTTGACACGTATAATTACTAGTTATTAAAAAAATAAAAACATAATTAAAAGAAATACTATACTACTAATCTACCCAGTAGTATATAAAGTAGTAGTTGGTGATAAATGTAATAATATAATATTCAGTAATATTGTAACAGTACTTCAACTTTTGGTCCTTCTCATTTGGTGATAATACTACTATACTTTTATTCGAGTATCATTTCGAATTCAGGACTTTTACTTTATGGGAGCGGCTGTGGCTCAGGAGCTAGAGCGGGTTGGCCGTTAATCGGAAGGTCGGCGGTTCAATACCCGGCTCAGGATGAAATCTTAAAATATTGTATCCCGTGGCGTGTATTAATACTTCTCATCATTACCACTGAGCACAGATGTGGTTTGTAGTCCAGGGTAATCTCGAGTTAACCACGAGCAAAACCTGCTCGGAGCATTTTAGAGATGAAGCGTAAATTGCCGTGGCAACAGACCTCGGGTAACACCTGTCCACCTTTCGTAGTGCGGGCTAACTGGGAAGTTACCTGGATAAGCCAGGTACCTCGCACCGTAGTACAGGCCACAGGTCTTCCAAAAAGCAAAGTAATACAAGAGGTAATGAAAATAAATCCACCGATAAACGAAACAAACTCAAAACAGACGGTCGGGAGGGGAACATAAAGCTAAAATATCAGGAAACACACCAATAGGCAGGAGCTGGAAACACACAACAAGGACTGGTCAGAAAGGAGGACAATGTACAGAAACACGAGCGGGGGAAGGTGAACAAACAGGTGACACACATCAGGAATATTCAGGACAAAACAGGAAGCAAAACACAGAGAACTTCAAAATAAAACAGAAAAAGGTTTTAAGATTTTAAAAAAGGCGTGCTTGTATTTATTTAATTTATTGTGAGCCAGTTTTATCTGAAGATGTGATTTTAACCACGACTTTGTTTTCTCATCTTGTCTTATCTTTGTTAAAACCTTCACAAAACTAGTTTTAATCCTGAAGTAATCCAGTATTGCTTTGTAATCGTAAGAAAACAACTTGCCATCTCAATCTACACTTACTATGACAACCTGAAAATCATACTTATTTAGTAGTTTTGGGAGTATTTAGTAGTATTTTCTGTCCCGGTGACTGGCTGGTCTGGAGCTTTGAGTTTAAGAATTTCACGGTTCACTGGTTGGAGGTGAAAGACGTTTTAATGCTGATTTGAAGCTGCTGAAAACAAAAAGAGGCTGTTTTGAATCCTGATACTTTTTACTTTCATTTGATATTCATGGAGTCCAGCCTGCAAGGAAAGCTGCTGCTCTTGTTTCCAGATAGTTTGTTTTATTTGATATTCAGAGCTTTTTCTTCTGAGAGCAGTGAAATATTATATCCTCTCCTCGCCCCCGAGGACACCGGTAAACACAAAGCACACAGACGGCAACACAATAATACATAATATCTTGCAGGGAAAAAAACAAAACGTTCAAATTAAGTAGAAATGTAAAAGGGAGAAAAGACAAAGGGTGTTAAAATGTTGATTAAAGATGTAAACAGTGAGGCATTCTTGATTTACATTAAGATAAACCAATTAAATTAAACGTATAATTCAATCAGGAGCTGAAATATGTCCATAACGTATGTGGACAGGGAGCGCCCACATGTCTTGGGACTGTTGAGGTCCCTTCAGTCTATTAAGGGACATTTTTGAGTTTTTATTGGTGACAGCAGTGTACAGGATGCCTTATCAGTGAATTTTAGTTACAATGGTTCATACTAACTTACTTTATGATATTTCGGTTCGTTAGCATAATAAGCAGAAAGCTATTAGCATGGCTTACTAAACTACTAAATTGACGCTTTGTAAATAAATATGCAACGTCCGGTTAGACTTTCAAAATAAAGCGCTAGCGTTTCGAAACATTGCCATTTTGAAACAGCGTGCTATTAAAGTTGTGAAACGTTGCAGTTTTTTGACAACAAAGCTACTTGGTTAAGGTGAGGAAAAGATCATGGTTTGGGTTAAAATAACTACGTAGGTCAGTTAACACATAAGTTAACTTAGGTCACTTGTGTAACTTACACAATTTACGTAACTTGTCTAACTTTGATAAAAATATTTAATGTTGACTTTTTTAGTCTCCTGGTTCAAAGTCCGGGTTCTGGCCCTCCATCCAGCCCAACCACCTCCTTACTCAGTCTTTTCTGTTAAATATCATATACCTACCTGTCAAAACTGACACTACAGGGCTTCCCCCACTGCGTTGAACAATAACGCTATTGTTAGTCTATTTTCATGGCGTGCCACTTGCCATCGCAGCACACCGTAGTAGATCGATTTTAAAATATCAATAAATTAGGTCTCTATTGGTTTACTATGTTAATGACAAATGAAGCTGAGAGGCAGAAAAATGGCCGTTTTACCATTAAAACATGTCCAAGTATTATCAGCAAAATGTACTCAAAGTATCACAGTAAAATAATTCATAGTGCAGTAAAATGGTCCCTGCCAGTTAGTGTTGTACAGCTTGAGACCACTTTTTGATGCTCTTGGTCTCGTCTCGGACTCGACCGCATTTGAACTCGGGATTTTATTTCAAGACCAGTCAAGACCATAACTTTGGAAATATCAATAAATTGCTTTTGCATTGTCGGATTTATTTGTTAACATCCTAACTTTGATTGGATGGAAAACTCATTGCTTCAAATGCAAACAATAACCCTAATTAAGAATGTGCCGTTACCGTTAACGGCTGTCCCTGTCAATGGTCAGCGTGGAAAAGGAGTGTTGAATAAAGTTCTTACGTTGATTTCAGCTCTTAGTGTTTGCATGTGGGTGTTTTAATGGGAATGTGGATTTTTCAGATCAATTTTTATTGTGTCATGTAATGTGGGGAACTGGTCTTGGTCTCAACTTTTAGATTTAGATTTTTATTTATTTGCACAGTTAAAATTAAATAAAAATAAACAAAACAATAACAAATAATATTACGTGCAGGGAGAGGCTGAAAACCCAAATGGGCTTATTTAACGCCTCCACCTATAGTTATAATCAAAGTTAAAAAAAAATAAATAACAAAGAGAAAAATATAAAGTAATAGAAACATATTTAACATCAACAACTATTTTTAATGACAGTAAAAATAATAGAAATATAAAACAAAAATATGAACGTAGTATAAAATTATGTTCGTTAGTGAATTAGACATTTAAAACAGCAGTAAAATGGGCTTTTAATTAGCTTTTTGTAACATTTTAATGAGGAGGAGTTTTTTGCCAGGTGGGAAAAGCTATTCCATAATTTGGTACCCCAAAATCTGATAGTAAGTCAGATTTAGGGGTATCAGTAAAGACTTGGTCTCAGCCCCTAAAAGTCTTAGTCTAGTCTCCGTATCGATAAACTCTGGTCTTGGTCTTGACTTGGTCCCGGTTTGGGCGGTCTTGATTACAACACTTCTGCCAGTGTTTCACTATTATATCTGATGTTTCTGGATTAATCTTCCTGCTGCATTACTGTTTGTTGCATTTTACTGCTGTTTAAGGCCGAGCTCCTTTATATCCTGTTGGGTAGTTTAATCTACAGCAATGCATCATGGGGTGGCGGTGCAGCAGTGGATAAGACTCATGCAAGTGCATCCACACTTTGGTACGGGGGCATTTTGTGCCCCTCAGCAAGTTGCTCCAGAGGTGTGCGGCCTCTGACATATGTAGAAAGTCACTTTGGATAAAATAAATCTGAAGTAATGCATCAAATTCTATAAGATCATCTGCACGTGCACCCTCTTGTGGCCCTTTCTGGTGACACTTGGGAAAGACACGAGTACTAACTACATTTGTGTACTTCATCCACCCCTGCACATTAAGCTTTCCACATACTTTTGGCCATGCAGAGTATAAAACTTTATTAACATATTATATTATGCGTTTGGAAATGTGCAGTCATGCTCTCCTGAACTGCGAACAAGAGCTCCAAACACCCCCTGGGATCATAAATCCTGTCGTCTGTCATCCTGATGTGCCCTCTCTGGCTCCGGCTCTCCTCGATCACATCTATCCGCTCATTAATATTCATGAGCAGATGGGCGAGGCCTCGGCGCAGATGCAGCAGTGACTCGATATGAAATGTGGTGAATGTCAATAAAGAGCTCCAGCGTTAATGCCGACCCGCTGTTCCATATTCATTAGACATTTTTTACACGCAGAGAGACCAGCTGCGCCGTTAAAGGTCTCCGAAGCGCTGAGGGGTGAAAGGTCACAGAAAGGTCAGAGGTCAGCTCGTTGCTTCCTGACACAACCCGGAAAAAGGGGCTAGTTTACTGTAGTGTTTGCTGTGGTAACAGAGATTTGCTTCCTACACTATATTACAGAGCCAGCTGCGGTCTGGATTTACAGCAGGACATCACGAATGATCAATTCATTCGCCAATATTTTTTTGTCTCTTTGATCAGTACGTCAGATGATATTTCCGCAGTGTTACCAATAAACCTGTCAGCAGGTATTTACTGTGCAGGATTTAGGATACTTTACACACAACTTTTCTTCAGTATCACAGTAACGCAGTGATAGTTGACTCTACTTTCATGGTGTTCACTGCAGGAGGTGATTACAGCTAATCAACGACTAAATGTGCAGTGGATTTATTCCATTTTTAGCGACGCTATCTGCAGTAGCTCTAAGGATGGCAACGTGAGTCCGGTGGTCCGCCATTTTGGATGGATTGCCATAACATTGGGTTCAGACATTCATGTTCCCCTCAAGATGAATCTCTCTAATAAAGGCAGGAATGTGTGCGTGTGTTTGTTTTTCGATTATGTTGAGAACCGCTCATCCAGTCGACCTCAGACGTGGCGAGTGCGTCACTGCGGATCCAAGGCAGTGCTGGGTTGCATTTGGTTTAATTGAAGTGAAGTGAGGCCGGGTGATATTTGGCAAGGATACAAAAAAATAAGTGCACCACATCAGCGTTTGATTTAAAACGACACTACCTTGTTGAAATTCACGAACTAAGCAATTAAGTACATAGTGTACACAGTGTACTACATGTTGGTGTACTAACGAAATCTGAAACATCTGGCTGGAGAAGACAGAGAACATTTTGAGTATCTCCCCAAAATAGATACTCAGAGCTCCTCAGTTCACTGCTGTTCTGTACGTAAAGTTTTGTGCAGCATTCTCTGTGATATCAAATCTCAGAATCACTTGGAGAATTAGAAATAGGAAACCGTCTCCTGTTTGTTTCTCTGTTCTCTCAGTCCAGTACTGAAAACAAATGCTGATTCAGGACATGCAAAATGTTCCGTGCTCAAAAATCTGGGGTTTTTCTCACAGTCAACAAATCTCATGTTAACAGCAACATCAACATGTCAGTCTCAGAACTCACAACTAGGGTTGGATATCAAGAACCGGTTCCAAGTGGGAACTGTTACAAAATTTCCAAGAACCGTGGATTAGTTAAGACCTGTGCGTTTGGATTCCTAACTTCCTGCATATCTCAGCTCCTGATTGAACTGCAGTGAGCATTTTTCAGTCCATCAAAGTGTCTCTGATCTCCCAGGAGCTGCTACGCCGACCTAACATCTCATCATGTGTTACGTCAACAAAGCCTGAAGAAGAGAGCCCTTGTTTCCGGTCCTGGACTGCAGCGGGCCGCAGCAAACGCTCCAAAGTTTGGCTTAACTTCACTAAAAAAGCTGCAGTAAGGAGGTTTGGTGCGAGGGAGGAAGCAGCTCCAACACGACGAAGCGTTTCCTTCAACACGGCCGTGAATCTGAAGGAACGCTTCACCGTGTCGCGCTCTCCCAGATACACTGACGCCCCAGATCCAGAGCTAACGCTAACAGCAGCAACGCCTCAGGTACAAAACACAGGTGAGCTGACGTTCACCTTCTATACTGAAGGGAAACCGACGATGGCTCCAGATGAGACGAGTCCCCAGAGACGCCGCTCTAGGACAGAGACTCCTTTCACTTTAGCCACGAAGGGGAAGAGGAGCGAGGAGGAAGAGGAGGAAGGAGATCTGTGCTGAAGGAACCAGAACTGAGATTTAATAAGCAGAATCGGAATCAGACTCGATAAAATTTAAACACTACTTGAATATCACAGGATTTAATTCAAGTACTTTTTTAAGGGTTCAGTGGGGAAGTTTTAGTGGCATCTAGTGGTGAGGCTTGCGTATTACAACCATCAGTTTAGTCACCGCTCAGCCCTTTTTTCCCCCAAACGCGCAGGAGAAGCTACGGTGGCCGACACGCTCTGTCGGCTCTTGTTCTAAATAACCCGTGTAGTCCTCCATTTGTCCAAATTTAAACCAGACCACAACTACTAATACTTCTTCATCTTCCCTCTTCTTCTTAATAGCTATTCAACGTAGTGATGAAACACGCTCCGTTCGGGCTACTGTAGAAACACGGCAATGCAAATGGTGACTTCCATGTAAAGGACCCGCGGTGTATGTAGATATAAATGTCTTGTTCATAACTGTTCATTATGTCAGGTCTTTATACACCACAGATACGGATATTATATTGCATTTCTGTAAATATTACACACTGAACCTTTCAACAAAACACAATTTAAAATTGTATCATGATCTTCCGCATGATAAGCTAAACTCTAAATAAAACTTCCATACCACAATACTGTTGATGCACTGATGTACTGCCCTGATGTCCGACTGTACTTCATTATGATATTTATTATAAATTATTATTATCTAATCTTCTGGGTATTGAAGCTGTTTCGGTCTCTGCAACATAATAAATTCAATATTCACATGAACAATTAAGTTGATTAATCCTCAACAATTTTGATAATAATTTCATAAACTGGTTCCAGCTTCTCAAATGTGAATGTTTAATTCTGTATCACACAGTATGAAACTAAATATGTAAATAATAAAAAACAAAAAAATACATTTGGAATTATGTCCTGTATTTAAAAATGAAACTATATATATGTGAGGTGTTTTTAAGTCTTCAGTAGGGACCAACACATTGTGGACGATAACAAAACTAAAGAACAACACCAGACTTATCGTTCACGTCCTGCAGCTGTTTGTCTCACTTGACACCAGTAAATCAAACTAATCCAAAGTGAACAACCTGAGCCGCCCAGCAGAGACCTGAAACATGCACGAAATCAGATACACTTACTGTAAACTGAGCGTTCTGTTCCTCTCGGCGTGAAGACGAGGAGTAAAACAAAATTCAGATGCGAAGACCACAAGTATCCTGACACTCTGCAGAACAGCCAGAACAGACACTACCACTTCTCTGTTTCTGTTCCTCTTTGGCACTTTTTTCTTCTTTCGCTTCCTCTCGTTTGACGTTTCACACTCTCAGATCTTCTCTCTCTTTCTATCTTTTTCTCTCTCCATTCTTCTTTGTCTTTTCCTTCAGTGAGCCTGACATCGTTCCTCACTCCGGCTCTCTCCTCTCTTGTCTCTCTTTCCTATCTGGTCTTCATGACCCCTGCTGCCTTGCTCGTAGGGCTCTGCCCAAACGCCGACAACCTCCTCCCCCCCACCCCCCTCTCAGTTCAGGTCCTGTTGGCCGTTGCTGCGGCAGACATGGTAATAATCCCTGTGGAAACCGCGCTCTCCCCTTGATGACCGCACGCTCTCCCTGTCGTAACAACAGCTGAGCCGCTGCTCGCCCTCCTCCGTCCTACTCCCCTCCCTCTTTCTCTCCCTCTCTGTGTCTCGCTCAAGCTTTCTCTATCGCCCTCTCTCTTTCTGTTGATCTTTTTATACCTCCTGTTCTGGATCCTCTCCTCTGCTTCTTTATCGCCTTTTTCCTCTCTCTCTCGCTGCCTGTCTCTATTGTCTCTGGATCTCTTCATCACTTTCTCATCTCCTCTCACGCCCATTCCTTTCTCTTGTTTATTTTCAGACACAAAACGTGGGCTGATTAACTTTCTGTCTGGCTAAGTTGATAATAAAAAGACAGAAAAACTAAGAGGAGGAACAAGAGATGGTGGAACCCGGAGCCGAGGTAGGCAGGACTGCTCGTAGGAAGTGCAGCTTGCACCAGGATGAAGCAGAGCTGCAGAAACGTCTTTTGAGAAGATGAACCGCTTGAACAAGACCGTAGGAGTAGTGTCGCTCAAAGTTTTTCCTTGCCAAGTATACTAGCGCGCACCAAAGAAGTTTCCACGCAGCATTTTCAAGTCCCGGAAGCTTGCATCGTATTGAACGTGGAAGCTTTTCCCACATTTATCTAAAGTGATTTTACAGAGCTCTGTTGGCGACCCATTTTTATCCTAGGGTGACTCATACGGACGCTTGGTCAAGACCCCTTGGTGTCGCCTTTTTTGCACTTATGGAGTCCACGGTCGAGTTAGCAGGAATAAATATGCAACGTCCGGTTGCCAAACTAGTGGTTAATGTTGTGAAAAGTTTAGGAAAAGATAATTTGGGTTAAAATAACCCAAACGTGACTTAACATACGTGATTTACTCACGTAAATTTACATTAATTAACATGACTAAAAAGACTGTTTCACACAGAAAACAAACACCGGCCTCCTGGGTGAAGGCCCGGTTTCTGATCCACCTCATTGATGGCTGATAAATTAACTACCTTGATGCACCAACCCGCTGTCATACCAACTCGTCACACATAAGACTCCTTAGCGTGCCTTTTTAACGCCCTGGGTACCCTTTAGCGTAATTTTAGCACATGTAGGGCTCCGCGGTCGAGGTAGCATGGTTAGAATTTCAAAATAAAACTAGTGGTTAGGTTCAGGCACAAAAATGACTTGGTTAAATTTAGGGAAACACTGTGGCTTGGGAAAAAAAAAAAGTAACTTAAGTATAAAGAATCAGTGTTGACTTTTTGTTTGACACAGGAAACAAACACCGGTCTCCTAGGCAAAGGTCTTGCTTCGAACCCATCGCTCCACGCCAGCAACTTCTTTACGCAGACTGTTATTTATAATAGGCCTACTTTTAGCGTAGAACTATGATGCTAAATTGTGCAAAGCGTTGCTATTTCATGCCCCGGGAATTCATGACAAAGGGCTGGAGTTGGAGCTGACAGCTGTGCTTCTGTTTCCTGGCACCACTGGCCGCTCTCGCACACCAGATATCTGCATCAAGTTCTCCCAGTTGTTGCACCAATGGGAGATTCTTCCTGTCACAGACCTGCAGTTTCTGCTTTCCTTTTTTTTCTGTTTAGCAAAATGTGCCTGCGATCACATACTGTAAACAGTGTGTGAGAGTAGCTGGACTAAAAATAAAATGGAAAGACACAGAAGTAACTGATTCTATTGGTCTATAACGGGCTCATCCGCTTGGTCAAAGTTTTAGAACTCTGACTGGACATTGCATCCAAACAGGAAACTTGAATTTGTCTGTTGTTTGGGGCTTAGTGGAAGTGAATGAGGTCTGGAGTGAACATTCAGAGGACAAGAATAATGTCACAACACCTTAAGCACGATCTCTCCCGAACTGTAACCATGCCGTAGTTGCCATGTGCAGATATTGTAGAAAGAGATAAATTAAAAACAGCTGTCTTTAGATGTAAAAAAACTTTTCTCTGAACTTAACACAGGGTTTTGCAGAATTGTCCAATATCAACATTCTTGCCTGGCGATCGGCTTCTGGCACCATTTCCTACTAATCTTTTGTTTGTGAACGTAATTTTTACAAGACAGACCTAACTGAGTCCATGCAGAGAAAAATAGCCTGAATTTATACAAAAGGAGCCCCCTGACCATGCCTCTAGTAAGATAAATTATCAGGATGTAGTTTCACATGGTGGCTGCACTGGCGCCCCTCTGGGAAGCCGAGGACTGTTCATGTTGTTTAATATTGTAATAACGAGGATCCTCTTGGTGAGAAAATGACAAATAACAGAGGCTTATTACTCTGACAATGACTGATGAGCTTGGCTTTTGTTGCCATTTAGAATCAATGAATTGATTTTGACTCGCAGCTGCGGCCATTAAACAGCAGATCATAATATAACATGTACGATAGTGAGATGTTGACCTGCAGTCACATCGCGTCCAGGTCTAAATCATTTATCTGTAGTGTGGATGTGAAGAAGCGCTCTTCGTCTGCTTTATTGATGAGGTGGATGCCAGCGGTTCCACAGGAGCAGCAAATGTAAATGCAAATGTTCCGTCCACTTTCAGCCTGCTGATGTTTCATATCGCAGATATCTCAGGGGAACACGATGGCTTCAGTGTTTCTACCACCATCAGGAACAGCTTCCTCAACAAGCCTCATATAAACTATCCTCAACTCCTTAGTGAAAGCTTTATTTTACTTGGTTAGGTTCAGGTAACAAAAACTACTGGGTTAGGTTTAGGCAACAAAAACTACTGGGTTAGGTTCAGGTAACAAAAACTCCTTGGTTAGGTTTAGGCAACAAATACTCCTTGGTTATGTTTCAAGCAACAAAAACACCTTGGTTAGGTTTCAAGCAACAAAAACTCCTGGGTTAGGTTGAGGCAACAAAAACTCCTGGGTTAGGTTGAGGCAACAAAAACTCCTGGGTTAGGTTCAGGTAACAAAAACTCCTGGGTTAGGTTCAGGTAACAAAAACTACTGGGTTAGGTTTAGGCAACAAAAACTACTGGGTTAGGTTCAGGTAACAAAAACTCCTTGGTTAGGTTTAGGCAACAAATACTCCTTGGTTATGTTTCAAGCAACAAAAACACCTTGGTTAGGTTTCAAGCAACAAAAACTCCTGGGTTAGGTTGAGGCAACAAAAACTCCTGGGTTAGGTTGAGGCAACAAAAACTCCTGGGTTAGGTTCAGGTAACAAAAACTCCTGGGTTAGGTTCAGGTAACAAAAACTACTGGGTTAGGTTTAGGCAACAAAAACTACTGGGTTAGGTTCAGGTAACAAAAACTCCTTGGTTAGGTTTAGGCAACAAATACTCCTTGGTTATGTTTCAAGCAACAAAAACACCTTGGTTAGGTTTCAAGCAACAAAAACTCCTGGGTTAGGTTGAGGCAACAAAAACTCCTGGGTTAGGTTGAGGCAACAAAAACTCCTGGGTTAGGTTCAGGTAACAAAAACTCCTGGGTTAGGTTCAGGTAACAAAAACTACTGGGTTAGGTTTAGGCAACAAAAACTACTGGGTTAGGTTCAGGTAACAAAAACTCCTTGGTTAGGTTTAGGCAACAAATACTCCTTGGTTATGTTTCAAGCAACAAAAACACCTTGGTTAGGTTTCAAGCAACAAAAACTCCTGGGTTAGGTTGAGGCAACAAAAACTCCTGGATTAGGTTCAGGTAACAAAAACTCCTGGGTTAGGTTCAGGTAACAAAAACTACTTTGTTAGGTTTCAAGCAACAAAAACTACTGGGTTAGGTTCAGGTAACAAAAACTCCTTGGTTAGGTTTAGGCAACAAAAACCACTTTGTTAGGTTCAGGCAACAAAAACTACTTTGTTAGGTTCAGGCAACAAAAACTCCTTGGTTAGGTTGAGGCAACAAAAACTACTGGGTTAGGTTCAGGCAACAAAAACTCCTTGGTTAGGGTTCAGGCAACAAAAACTCCTTGGTTAGGTTCAGGCAACAAAAACTCCTTGGTTAGGTTGAGGCAACAAAAACTATTGGGTTAGGTTCAGGCAACATAAACTCCTTGGTTAGGTTCAGGCAACAAAATCTCCTTGGTGAGGTTTCAGGCAACAAAAACTCCTTGGTTAGGTTCAGGCAACAAAATCTCCTTGGTGAGGTTTCAGGCAACATAAACTCCTTGGTTAGGTTTAGGCAACAAAAACTCCTTGGTTAGGTTTAGGCAACAAAAACTCCTTGGTTAGGTTCAGGCAACATAAACTCCTTGGTTAGGTTCAGGCAACAAAAACTCCTTGGTGAGGTTTAGGCAACAAAAACTCCTTGGTTAGGTTGAGGCAACATAAATTCCTTGGTTAGGTTTAGGCAACATAAACTCCTTGGTTAGGTTGAGGCAACATAAACTCCTTGGTTAGGTTGAGGCAACATAAACTCCTTGGTTAGGTTGAGGCAACATAAACTCCTTGGTTAGGTTGAGGCAACATAAACTCCTTGGTTAGGTTTAGGCAACATAAACTCCTTGGTTAGGTTGAGGCAAAAAAAACTACTTTTTTAGGTTTAGGCAACAAAAACTACTTTGTTAGGTTTAGGAAAACATCATTAAACTTGTCAAAACATGTGACCTTTGACTTTTAGTAACACGGGACACAAACCTCGGTCTCCTGAGTGAAAGTCCTGAGTTTACTTATTGACTCATCCATCCACCCCACCACCTCCCTACGTCACCTGACTTCTTCTGCCTCTAGAAGTTGCAGCCTAACAAAAAACCTAACCTTGGGTCGTAAGAAGCTACTGCATGATCAACCTACAAGGCTGCCTTTCTGGGGAGGACAAACTGGATTTAGTAGCTATAACCTTACGGGCTCAGGATGTAAACCTTGATCTCCGTTATCAGAGTCCTGAGCTTCCAACCGGACCACTTTTGCTGCAGTAAAAACCCTCCCTTGATTGGAAAAATCATTGCCAGAGTACATAATCAAGGCAGTGATTGCATTTCCTCCAAAACATATGTGGCAAAGCCAATTAGTAGAATAAATAAACGTATGTTGTAGGAGACAGGGTCGTCTTCATCGGACAAAAAACTTTATTTTTCAAACTGAACAAACAGAAATTTAACAATAACAATAATAACTTTATTTATGTAACTGTCATGGTTCTGTTTTGGTGGCTGTGTGTTTCATGTTTCCTGTTTTACTTTGTAGTTTCTCTGCCTTGTGTGTCTCCTTTTACTTCATGTGCACATCTCACTGACTCACCTGTGTGTGATTATGTTTCACCCCCACTGGTGCATTTAGTTGGTCTTGCCCTTTGTTCAACACTGTCATTCCTGTGTTCAAGGTTTAGCTTCCAGCGTTTCATGTTTCTCATCTTTGGATAAAATAATTTGTTGTTTTTGGATCTAAAATATCAGTTTGGACTCATGAACTAATCACCTGCTTCTGTATGGACGTAGGTTTTTTCTTTTGACTGTCTCATCCCAGCTTTAACTGTTTCATTGCCAATAAATACCACAAACTATCTCCCATCTGTGTTTGTGTCTGCATCCTTGTGCCACTGACTGATCTATAGTGGAACCTAACAGTAAAACCAAAATTACAAAATGCTTTATAATAAGAACAAATAATATGAGATTATTAAAATATGTTAAAATAATCCAACACAATAAAATTCAAAACAAGCAACAAACACCATCTGTTAAGGAAAAGCCATAAGATAAACGTGAGTTTTAAGAAGACATGTACAAGGGGATACTAAGCTCGTCTGCCTGAAATGAAATCTGCTCCAGGTAAATCAATTCAAATCTCAAACACTGAATAAACATACGAGGGAGAAAACAGGGAAGTAGGAGAAATGTTTGGCCGGTTAGAAGAGACATCTGACGTCTGCCAAATAACTAACGAGAAACAGAGAAGGAGGAATAACAACGTGGGAATACTGTTTTAGGATGGAATATCCCTTTAAGAGATACGCTGCCCATCTGCTGCACACACACAGCACTTCAACATGAATAGAACATGAAGACAGAAGCATCATCTAAATACAAGACCTCATTTACACACCATCTCTCTCTCGTCCATCCACCTCTTCCATATTTATACACCAGCACAGGTTCCGCCCACCACCTCATTTACACACTTTTTAATGTTCTCTCCATCTGCACACCATCTACGCATCAATTATCAGCTCCTCTCACTCATTTACACACCACTTAACATCCATGAGTGTTATATAGTGTATATATATATATATATATCCACTACCTATACAAGTGGGAGAAAGAACCTCGTGAGAGAAAAAGAGGACAACAACCAAACATGTCTTGACCGGAGAAACATGGAAGATACACAGTAACAGGACACCATCCCAACGTCAAACACCGTCCAAATACAGAAGAGAAAAGTGGACATAAAGCTGACGTCAACACATGACGTGAAATACTGATGAGTAAGATTTGTGGTAAGAAGAAAAAAAAGAAATAAAAGAAGAAGAAGTAGAAGGAGGACCATCTTGACACCCAACAAAAACAAAACAGCACATGAGATCAGCCGCTTCTTTTTCCTGCAGCCATCAGGGTCGAAGACGACACATTCTCACTCTCAAGTCGTGGTCAAGACCCGCTGGCGTCAGTTTGTAACACACTGGGAAGCTTTTGCTTTCTACAGTCTCCATTTATTGTGTCAGTTTCTGCATTGCTTTGACCTTTCTCTGTAGGTCCTCCCTTCTCGCACGCCAACATTAGTCGGCTTAGTTAGTTAAAAAATGGCCGAGCACAACACACAAATCTCAGTCCGGATCCGTGTGAAGCAGAACGAATGACCTGCAAAGCTGTTATGTACGTGTCAGTGTCAAATAAAGGTGCTGCCGATCTAAAAGCCCACATAAGCTCTGCAAAATTTCAGCAAAAGGAGAGAGCTCGTCAGGTAAAGGTGTTAAAAGCTGAATATTTTTTTCTTATTTGTTTAACATTGCCACCAAATATTTGAGCACTAGTTTTATTTTGAAAGTCTAACCGGAACGTTGTATATTTATAATGTGCAAAAACGATGCCATAACGGTACCCTGTGCGTTAAAAAGCAACAGCAAGGGGTCTTGAGCAAGCGCCCGTATGAGGCGAGCTGTCAAAGACGACACTGATTATCCGACTGTTCACCACTTAGGTCCAGAGAAAAATATCTAACTACTGTACTCGTCAGATTTCCATGAAATCAGCTTTGAGGATTCGTCGTCCCCAGAGGTGGAAAGAAGAGACGTGGAGAGAGCGCTCTGTTAGAAAGGAGGAGAGGAAGACAGATGCAGAGAACCGAGGTAAAGGCGGCGAAGGAGACGAGTTATCTGACTAATGAACTCCTCTTATCTCACAGCTCTGCTGAACGAAACAGACGAGGGAGTGACAGATGGACTGATAGACGCTCTTTTGTCCTCGGGTGAGGAGCTGCTCTCCACAGCTCGCTCCTCTGATGCACGAACCGACTGATGAAATAAAATGCTAATGAAACAGCCCGGTTACACATCACGCTGCTGCTATAAGAATAATAACTGATCACTTGATTGTACTGATTTGTTGCTCAGAGGAAAATTACTTGCACGTCGATCAAACCAAATTATACTTTTAAAAGATTTTATATTTTCTCCATCTTGACTGAAGTTTCAGAGTCTCAGTCCACAAAGACATTTTGACGTCCAGTTTCCTGCAGGAGTCAGAAGTTGAGGTCGAAGTGTTTCACTAATGGAAACCTGATGATTGCGAGGTCAAGTCTTACTTTTGGTGCAATTTCGTGACTTTAGACATGGCGTTCGCCATTTTCTCTCTTCCTCCGCTTCTCTCCACTTCCATAATCACGTCGTGTTTGCACAGCGTAAACGTGATGTGCGACAGTAATAAATGTCCGTGCGAAACAGCACGCTATATAGTTTTTATCAATTTAATCGATGAATCGTTTCAGCCCTAAAAGGATGCTTAAAGTATAAATTAACTAATTTAATTAAAAACGCTGTTTACATGTAATTATATCAGCACTAATAATACATGTTAAATGTGATTAAAACTAGGGGTGGGAATCGCAGGGTACCTCACGATACGATACACGGCTCACGATAACGATAATATCACGATACAGCAATTCTGCGACAATCAATATATCGCTTGACAATCCTAAAGTGATACATCACGATATCTAACTATTCATACAAAATGCCCGTGAAAAAGTTTCCTATTTATTTGCTGTAAATCCAAACTGTTAGAAAACAGCACAATTCTGCTCTACAGAACTACAGAGCAACTATGAAAAATTATTATCAAAACATTTGTTTATCAAAGGCACATAAAATGCTAATTCACGGAATTGTTTACTGCAAATACAAATTTCTGTGTACCACCTGAGTCTAGTCTGTACATCACATTATATTAATAACCGTTCAGTGACACAGCGTTGTGCTGCCCTTTCTCTTCCTACTGATAGCTCTATTTTTAGGCCACTGGGAACATTGGGTTTGAGTTTTGACCCTTTGGGGTTGCTGTAGCTGATCTGTGTGGACAGCAGATCAAGACGGTGAAGTTAGCAGCTCTTTTTTATTTCACACAGAGCTCAGGAAACATGTACTTTAAGTATTTGCGCAGTACGTCACTCAGGATGTTCAGCATGTGAAGCAAAATGTGTAATTTATGTTAAGATTGTATTTTCGCAATCGCAATTCTAATGTCCGTTAGCACGTTAATGGAGATCCCCCTTGTATGTTAGCATTGAGCTAACCGTGGAAGCGCTATTTTTGATTAATATTATGTATCGATATGATGGGCTGGAATATCGATACAGTGTCATGGAAAAATGTACAACGGTATATTGCCGTATCGATTTATTGTCACACCCCTAATTAAAACACTGTAGTCCATTTTCAACTAACTGGTCAGCAAGAGATGCTTATATTCTAAAACAAAGATTGAATTAATAATTAATTCTGTTGCTTAGAATGAGGCATCAAGTATACAACCACAGCACCTCTGCAGTAAACTAGGGTAGCTGGAGAAGCACATGGGTAATAAATACTGCAGTTGGATCATTTGGGCTGATTAAAATTATTACATACACACAGCGCACTGCACTAGAAGCATGCGACCTTTTCATGTATATTTAGGCTTTTGTAAACTCCTACATGTTGCTGCTGAATTAAACGGGACGAAATCGTCTCCAGTCTGGCAACACTGCTCACTCGTGGAGTAACGATAACAGCGTCTCATGCTAGCTGACACGTAGTGTGCGATTTCTTGTGATCGATGTGATCGATTTCTTAAAGCAGACCTATTATGCTTTTAGACATTTTATGACTTACCTAAAATGTTAAGCCAAAGTTTCAAAAAATTTGGTTAAAGTATTTAAAAGAAATTCCTGTGAGTAAAAACCTCAGGTTTCCTCCTGTTTTAACGCTCTGTTTTTAACTGCTTTTTCTACCAAGAGCTCCGTAACACCGAGCCAGACGGAGCCGGCGTTCCATATATGGGCACAGCAACGCTCAGTCTGCCTGTTCTGCCCAGCAACAACAACAGCCTGGTAACATGCTTCTGGCTTGGCCAATCAGAAGACAGTGGGCTTTGAGAGGGGGGGGCCTTAAAGTGACAGGAGCATCTACAGCTTGTTAAAGACAGAGGCTGAAATGAAGGCCTTCTTGACTACATGACATATTTTTTTGAACTTTGAATCAAGCAAAGCTGCCATACAGGAGTCACAGAACTACAATATAGGTCTGGAAAAGCAGTTTAATAGGTCTCCTTTAATCAAACAAGGTCGCAAACCAGATGGAGAGAAACGAGGCGGAATGTAAGAGAGTTCAAAGCGTGGAGGTCAGAGTCAAGAACGTAAAGTCAGACAATGGATGAATATTTATTTGTCCTCCATGGATCCAAACCCGCTCTGGTTTCAAGAGAAATAACTTGGAGCTACATTTCCAAATCCAACACACTCTCACGAGTTGTCATGTATGGACAGCCCTTTAGCATCATAGTTGAACCCAGACAGCAGATGTAGTATATAGATAACAGAAAAGTCAGAGTGAGGAGGTGGCTGGGGTGGAGGGTGGGTCAGAAACTGGGCTGAAAACAAACATTGATTCTTTTTAGTTATGTTACGTTACTTAACTTCCACAACTGAACCTAAACCAACCACAACCTTTTACTAAACCTAACCAACTAGTTTTGGTGCCTAAACACAACCTTAAGCAGTAGTTACCCAGACATGACCCTACATGTGCAAAAACAAAGCTGAAGTGGCCTTAAAAGGCGATGCCAAGGGGTCCATGTGTGACAGTGTGTGAGTGAGAATGTGTTGCCCCAAATACTGCAACTACAACCATCCCGGGCCAGCGTGGCTCCCATGATGGAGGAAACTATGAAGAGCAGCGAGCTAGCTCGACTGCGCACTGTAACGCCGTGTCCTGGAACCAGGACATATTTGTTTCATAGACATTTGTGGGACTAATAATTCAAGCAGAACTCTAACTTTAATCTGACTCCAGCAGTCATAGCATGTGCTCGTTTACATGCAACATGTAGAAAGTCACTGAAACCCTGAAGTGATTGTTGTAGTTCTGAATTAGACTTTCGTCAAATTTCGTTTTGGCAAAATGTGACAATAAAGCAGAAAGAAGGTTTAGAACAGACACAAAGAGACGGAGAGACTGAGTGTGTGTGAGAGTGTGTACAGGTGAGTTGTGTTGGCAGGCTGCCAGGCGGTAATTACTACCTCCATTAGAAAGCTGTGATCATGTTAAACACTCACCTCTGACACACACTGAGAAACACACTATGCACACTTTGATCATTGTGAGCTTTTTACTAGGTGTGTGTGATAAGCTCCCAGCTCCCTCCGAGGAACTAAAAGCTGCCATTTTGTGTCATTAAACTGAATCACAGCAACTCACATCAGAGTGGACCTCTCACGCTGACCTTTGACCCTGAGCTCTGACCTTAAAATGTGTCATAATACAATAACAAAAACAACAACATATGTAAATGCTCCGTATAGCGCCTTCTCGACCACTCAAAGCGCCTTTACACAACATCTGAATTCACCTTTCATACATTGATCCTAAGTGCTCAAACACAAACTAACATTCACACACTAACACGCTAACGCACACTGGTGGAACAGTCACAGTATCTTGCCCAACGACACTTCGGCATACAGCCAGCGATTGAACCGCCGACCTTCCGATTAACCGATTAACAGGCAACCCGCTCCAGCTCCTGAGCCACAGTCGCCCCTGCTTTTCATGGTCACAATTCCTACTCTTTGCAATAATGCAAAATGTATCTGTAAAAAGGTGTAAAATATTTTGTTCTTTACAGATGATGATTTTAGAGAAATATTGATTTCTTTTCTAAATAATTTTATAATTCTGATGTTCAAATCAAAAGTAATTGATATAGTTGTTTAAACTGACGCCTCATACCTTGCCTCAGAAGCCTGGAAGAGAAAGTATACATACACTCACCGGCCAATTTATTAGGTACACCTGTTCAATTGCTTGTTATCGCAAATAGCTAATCAGCCAATCACTTGGCAGCAACTCAATGCATTTAGGCATGTAGACGTGGTCAAGACGACTCGCTGCAGTTCAAAGTGAGCATCAGAATGGGGAAGAAAGGGGATTTAAGTGACTTTGACGGGCTGGTCTGAGGATTTCACGTGCAACCATCTCTAACGGCGGACTCACACAGTGTTCGCCACGGTTTTTACCGTCCTCAGCCCTGCGTCAACTCACACTGGAAGCGTTTCAGATGCTGTGGAGCGTTTAGCCTGCCCCACTTTGTTGACTTGTTGACTGACTTCCTGCCTGGCTCATCTGCTCTGTGCTTCGCGCAGCGGAGAGCCGCTTCTGGGACGCGCTGCGGCGCTTCTAATGTGAGCGCAAGCATTGACTACAATTGCAGCGATTTGCTCCGGCAGCTGTGGCGCAGCCATAACGCGGCACACACGCCGCCTGTGTGAGTCCGTGAGTCTGTGAAGGTTCTCAGTCATCCAGGTCAAAGTTATCCAACGAAGGTTGAGGTCAAGGGCAAGAGCTTAAATAGCTGAGTTTCCCTACCAGTGAGTCAGAACTGAAGAAGTCTCTTGGATGAGGGACGAAACGTCTTCTGGTATCTTCAGCCAAGTCCAGTTGCCCTTGACCTCGACCTTCGTTGGATAACCATCTCTAGGGTTTACAGAGAATACAGTAAACACCTCGGAACAGCCTGTTAATACACCCTCAGAAGTTTTATTTGTATAATATTATACATTATATATAATATTAAAGAAGGAAGACGGAGCAGCTGGTCACCGGTTGATCCTACACTGAAATAAAGAACAAAACTCCTTCATTTAATTGTTCATTTGATATCCGAAAATGTCTGTTTTGGTGAACATAAACGCTGTTTTTAACTTTGGCAGTTTGCCGCTTACTTTTGGACCATTTAAGGTTTTTCACTGGACTTGAGCTCCTTAGATTTACATACAAACTGGAAAAATGGGGCTGTTCCAAAACTTTTGACCGTTACTGTACTTTATACTTTAATAATCTGTCACAGATGTGAGTCTGTCTTTTTATTTTTGTTTTTCAGCGCAGGCAATTTAGAAATTAATTTTGTTGTGCATTGCAGAGCCTCACTGCTCTGTATTCGTCACAGTTACTGCTGGCTGATCGAGTGCTCACTCTGCGTGTATGAGTGTGTGTGCGTGAACTCCTTTCAGACAAACAACAAAATGGCTTTCAGATTTAAATCCAGTCCGACGACAGAGATGATGGAGTTTTAAAAAAAACCCGTCAAAATGAAAAAGGCACACAGGAGAGAGAAAGAGTCCAGCTCGCTGAAACAACATCTCTCTAGACTCTTTTTCAATTGCTGTTGTCATGGTAACCATGCATGATGTTGATTATTATGGGCTGCTCTGAGACATGAACCAATGGAAGCAACAGAGCAGCTGCAGACATGAAGACCCATCCTACCAGAAAACAAAACTAACACTTTCATTTTATTTTGAAATGTTATTTTTTTTTTTTCATCCATAGAGATTAATGCCTCCTTTAATTTGGTCCCGCCTCCAGCTCTCGACAAATTTCTGACACGGTCTTCACAGTAAACACTTTTTGTTTTTATCATTGGTAAATGATACCATGATTGATGTGGTGATTCTGTGTCGTAACCAGCACAGCGCACCAGGAAAGTCCCTGATAAAGGCTATTAATAAGCGTTTAATTTATAAAAACAACTCAATCGTAATAACATTTAATAAACAGATCTCACAGATGATGCATTTCTAAGGGCGCGGAGAGACAAAATGATCGGACACACTTTTCATGACGCCACACGAAGCAAATGTAGGACTTTTACCTCCTTGTTGCCGCTAGCTGTTAAACATTATCAGTATTACTTGGACACCCGTCACGCTCCGCCTCATCAATCCCTCGTTTATCAACCACATCACCATGATTGTGCTTTCTAAAGAAACTTTGATCTACCGGGATATTTGGAGAAAGCCAAGGTTGTGTAGCGATATAGCCTAGCAATGTGATGGCTAAAGCCAGCTAAACAAGGAGGTCCTGCATGTGAGATCAAAGGAAGGACGACAGTGTCAAGGTGACCCCTGCTACCTACCTAAGCCAATAAAAGCAGTGCTTTAGTTCAGAGGCGTTTCTGTTAATCGGTCTCTGGTCTTTCAGTCCACCATGAGACCAGGACCAGTTCACTACAACTGATCCTGCATGCTTAGAGGAACTGATCCCCAGAGGAATGTGAAACAAGAACATTACAAATCCCTGTTGTAATACCAGAGTCAGGGGCGGTTAAATGGTCTAAACGTCCCTCTACGGCTGAAATGTTTAGTCATTCAAATAACAAGTCTGCTGATTCTAGATGTTTCTGTGTGTGTCGTATCAGTGAGCGTCACTGCTGCACTGGCTCACATGTTCCTTCATCACCATGAACACACACACACCGTAGTTTATTCTGACTCAGTCCCACCAATCCGTTTTCTTAGTTAAGACCCCTTTTGCATGTGTAGGTTTGACGGACCACCGTCACTACGGTTGAGTATGCGCTGTGACCGCCATTCCAACAAGCCTGGCTCTGCCCTGTAGACTCGGGTTCAAATCCGGGCGACTGTTCTTTCCACTCCGTCGCATATGGTGGTGACAGAGGGTGGTGGGGCACCCTGGGATGGGAAAAGTATGGTTGGAGGGAGGTGTCAGTGCCAAATGTGTACCGCCTGCCACATCCGTTCTGCACATGCGCAAAAGTTCCTAGGTATCTACCCCATTGATGTGATATGTACTGTGAGTTCTTACTAGTATGTATTGTCAGTTGTAGATCTGTAGTTGATGCTCTGTTGATGCTTGTATGTTGTTCCTCAAATGTAAGTTGCTTTGGATAAAAGCTTCTGCCAAATGAGCAAAATGTAAAATGTAAATGTGAATTTAAAAGTGGTTCTGTCAGTCAAAGAAGGTTACCGCAAATCTGCCTATTCAAAATGATCCAACTAAATCTTTCAAATCAAGATAAAATGTTTTTATTAATCACTGGATATTAAATTGTTCACTACGATGTAACAGAAATATACTCAAGATACAGAAAAACCTTATTCAACAGTACATTTTTAATGTCTAATAATGACAACAATCATAACAGAGTAGCACAAAGGAGCTAGCTACCCTAGCTGCTAGCAGGCCGATGTGCACAGCTGTAGGGTTAGCTGGTCGACATGCATGCAGTCGCTGATTTAGGCACTCACCTCTGTGATGGTTAGGGTAAGGGTAGCTGTCAACGCCTTATACACTGACATAGCTAGCTACCTAGCTACCTAGCTAGCCGCTAGCGCTTCCGGTCTATACAGAGCGTCTCATACTGACGCTCATACGCATCAAATACTATGATCAAATAAAGCTTTGTCAGCCTTTCTGAAAGCGTCAGTATTGGACGCCCTGACGTGAGAACCGTCAACAACACATGAGTAATAACGATGACATTGAGTATGCGCTGTGACCGCCATTCCAACGGGCCGGGTTCTTTAGCGTTGTGGTCAAGTTGCGTGTTTGGTACCCCGTAGATCAGCGTTCAAATCCAAGTGGGGTGACTGCTCTTGGCCCTCTGTCACAGTAAGGCACGCAACGTCTGGTCAGACTTTCAAAATAAAACTACTGGTTAATGTTTGGTTTGGTTTAGTAAAAAGGTTAAAGTACTACTTTACTTACGGAACCTAACTTACATGAGTTAATTAATGTTACTTATGTAACTTCACTAAAAACAATCAGTGATACTTTGTAGCTGTTTGTTGTTGTGTTTATAGCGTTAAACTACGACGCTGAAGGCTGCCATGTGTGTTGGAACCAGATGCCGACGGTTGTGACAAACAGCTACTTGACACCCTGGGAATGAGAACAGGCTGGTGCCACATACACCGTCCTGCTTCCCCAAATACTCACTACAGCACCACTTGTGGATCCATCCGCCGCTAAAAATAGTCCCCAACAAATGCACTATTTTCTCCTGTGTGTTTGACTACAGTCAGCAGCTGTTTTAGAAAGTTAAACAGCCTTTTAAACATGAAACTGTCTGTTTGTGAGGTGTTTTTTTACGATTGAAAAGGAATCCATAAACAGTAAACGTCATGTTGTGAGATATTAACACTCTTCTAAGTCTTTGTTGTTGGGACTGTAAATCCTGTACAGCCGGCTGCGTATTAAGTTGCTGGTTGTAAACCTACCAACATTAATGAGCTCTGTGCTGCTGTGTGGATGTTGATCTGATCCAGTCAGTCCTCACAGACTTCAAACAGGAAGAAAAACACAGATTGATGTGATTTGTAGAGAAAACGTCTGAGAAAATGAAACCAAATGTCTGCTTTTCTGATCGTTGTTCATTCAGATGGAACCAGCTGTCCAAACGCACCCCGGGAATCCACTTACTGTCAGATTAGGACATTTCTAGTGTTTTTTTTCTTCATGTCATCGAAAATAAAACCATCAGTACTTTGTGTTGCTTTTACAAATTGTCCATGCTGATTGGTCTGAAAGCCCCCCACACACACACAGTTTGACAAACACACTGAACTGTCAGATCATAAGATGGCGAGGCTGTCGGCTCGTCTGCGTTTAGCGGGAAAATGAAACTGAACTTGACACAAATATATAACTTTCAGATGGATGAAAGTAAATAATAGTTCTGTTTATCGCTCTGTCTTCCAGCCCGCTGTGAGGAGGAATCAGCAGCCACGGGGACATTTGGTTTCTCCTCGTTATCACAGTCTGGAGACCGCAGATCAGTGGACCGCATAACGACTGAACAACAAACACATGGTTTTCTCCAAGTTCCATTCGTTCATGTTTAAGGCCCAACAGTTTCTGTTGTTACTAATGTTTATTTATTGAAAACAATACCACAAGTTTTAAGGAGCTGATCGGTTGAAACTAAAGGTCCCACCAACTACTTGACTGACTGACTAATAAAACCACTGGTTGGCGCTGTGACCAGTGGTCGACTTTAGCTAATGAAGTTACATAGGGTGACCATACGTTCTCTTTTTCCCGGACATGTCCTCTTTTTGGGACCTAAAAATGCGTCTGGTTGGGATTTCTAAAATCGCCCAAATTTGGGGATTAGGCTTTTTCTTTCTTTTTCTTTTTCACCATTCATTGTGTAAGCTTTTGCATTGCTTTGACCTTTCTCTTTAGGTCCTACCTTCTTGTACTCCACCACTGGATGAGTAGTAGGTACAAAACTCCGTTTGAGTCTGTTTGACAGCCTGAATACAACCTTCAAATGTATAATGTAACTGCAGTCTACTTCTTTCTGAGATCGTTTTTTCCAACAAATTTGTCAATATTTCTTTGGGGAGCGCAGTAATAGACAGTGGCAGCGCCAACAGTTTGTCGGACTTTGCAACAGTAACTAAGGGGGGCGGGGCTTAGCAAAGGGTCAATTGCCGGAGTCTTGCGCTGACAGCTCAGAACTTGGACCACCTGCCGAGTGCTTGATCCGGGATGTTGATGGGGCAGGTCTCTGTAACGATATGGGCACAACAGTCTCTGAATTCCGTTGCTTGGTCAACATGAGTCCCATTTGGTCCAGACCGGATCTCTAGGAGCAGAATTTAGTCCAAGCTGGGCCAACATGGCTCCTCTCCTTGCTCTCTTTCCTCTCCTCTGAGCGATCACAGCACCCGATGGTCCGATTGTTCGGGCCGGGTGGATTGTGGCCGTCTTCATCTTCCAATGACTGTACTTATGTCAGAGGTACAACGTGTTTTGACTAGAAACCCAGAAAAAACAGATAAAAATCAAAAGTGTAGCAAAGTTTGAAGGAGCTGAAGGTTTGAAGGTTGCCATAGCAAAAAATAAATAAAAATAAAGAGTTGTTCGAACTAAGCTAAGCTAAATGCTAACAGCAGCCACTTTGACCACGTTCACCATCTCACTTCAGAGTTTTAGCATGCTGACATTCACTAACTAGCAGTAAACACAGCGCACAGCTGAGGCTGATGGGAATGTTATTAGTTCTGCAGGTGTTTGGTTTATAAACTACAGTTTAGAAAACATTAAAATGTTGACCTGATGGTGGCGCTAGATAAATAGTCAGAGGATCACCCAACTCAGTAGGATTCATCCTCTGGGGAACACGAATGTCACAGCAACGCGATTCAGCAGTTTTTTAGTCTCTGGACCAAACGACCATCTGAAGGTGAATCCTCAGAGACCCTTTAAACGTCTCGGTGGAAACATATGTTGTCTGTGTCATGACGAAAATTAGCTTTTCTGTTACGATTGCGTCAACATAGATGAGAAGTCCTAAAAGTTTGAATATCTACATCAGAGAAATTCAGCCCAAGTAAATGGACCTTGGGATATTTTATTGTAAACTGCTGTTTTCCAAAGTCAGGAATTAATTTCCTGCATGTGTTTCACAACACTCAGCAAACTACTTTAAAAGATTAGATTACATCTTTCAGCACTTCTTGTCAGGAAGACCGTTTGAAACACTGCATGGACAAAACGGAGTGTTATTACATCTGCTGCCAGGAGCATGATGAAACAATGAGGAGTGATGACAACAAACTTCATAGTGCTGCGTAGCTCAACAGTTCAGTTTTAGAAGGAAAAGATGGATCCTCGAACAGGTGAAGTGGCCCCGGCCTTCTACTGAGCCCGCCTGGCTGAGAGACAGCAGTCAGCTCCCCCCCACGCCCAAGCTGAGAGTGCCGTTATATGGGGCGACTTCTCTCTCGGTATTTGGCGATAAAGTTTTGAGTGTTAATTACCCCAAAGTCGTCTTTTCCTGCCGCAAGAAAACAGCGCTCACACGTTTGTTTTCTTTAGGCTGAACAGTCTTCCCATGAACACGATGTTCTTCAGCTTTAACTGGAGGGAAGGTATTAATATCTGAACAGCAGAAACACGAAGACAAATCTCCGGTTTCAACTTTTGATAATTTAAAGCAGAAGAAAGAGAAGAAAGAGAAGAGGAGGAGGAGGAGGAGGAGGAGGAGGAGGAGGAGGAGGAGGTGGAAGAATGGGAGAGTTTCCAACTTGTGCAGTGACTGAGCCACTGAGGCGCCTCAGAAACAAGATCCACTGAGAGCGAGAGCGTAATGGCATGCTGCAGCCTACCGGGCCTCTGGCATCACTTGGCAGAGTGTGTTAGTGTGTGTGTGTGTGTGTTAGTGTGTGTTAGTGTGTGTGTGTTAGTGTGTGTTAGTGTGTGTTAGTGTGTGTGTGCGTGTGTTAGTGTGTGTTAGTGTGTGTGTGTGTTAGTGTGTGTGTGTGTTAGTGTGTGTGTGTGTTAGTGTGTGTTAGTGTGTGTGTGTGTTAGTGTGTGTGTGTGTTAGTGTGTGTTAGTGTGTGTGTACCTCCTGCAGTCAGACTCATTGCCAGCAGCAGGCTGAACTAATCAGTTAGCGGGTTAGCTGCCGCGCTGCTTGACCTTTTGACCTCTGGCTGCTCTAACAGACACATTAAAACACACGGCAACATCCAGAGACTCACACACACACACACACACACACACACACACACACAAACTATCAACTAAGCTCCGTAAAAGCTTTTTTCAAACACCAAATGTAACCATGGTTACGGATGAGAAACATATACACCGCAGAGATCTGTGTGTGTGTGTGTTTTCATGATGGATGTGGTATCTAACCAGTTGTAGCGGGCCGACTGCAGGAGGCACAAACCGAAGAATTCATTACACACACGCGCAGACTAATTACAAATCGGTCCTTTGTGTGTGTGTGTTACCTTGTGCAGACACACTCCTGAGTGTAATCAGTGTCAGCAGGGACCTGAAACAAACACACACAAATACACACATATAAGGTTAAAAACACGCCCACACAGTAGATGAGACAGAATCACAGACAACATCAGTGAACAACACTGCAGTGTGGTGAGCGCCCCCTGGAGGCTGCAAGAGGTCGTTCTAGCCAAGACGTCCTCACTCCCGGCTCGTCACATATCGACGCTTGGTCAAGGCCCTTTGGCGTCGCCTTTTAACGCCTTGGGTATCTCTTTAGCGTCACTTTTAGACGTTTAAGGCTAAGTTAGCAACGCTTAGCAGCAAGAAATATGTAAAGTCCGGTTAGACTTTCAAAATAAAACACTAACGTTACGAAACATGGCCATTTTGAAACGACACGTTATTGAAGTTGTGAAACGTTGGTTTTCTCTTTGTTTGTTGTTTGTTGTTTATTTGTTTGTTTTTCTCCGCCCTAAGCCCCCCTCCCCGTTCTCTTGCAGATTTTGTTGCTTTCAGCAATTGGTGTTTCCTTCTGCCATTTCCTGTTGCCCTCACACCCCATCACCATTCTCTTGCAGGTGCTGTCCTTTGTCTGTTTGTGTGGTATTTGTGTCCCCCATCCCCATTTCTACCCCCCTGTCCGTCCCAATGACGAATAATTTAATAAATAATAATAAAACAGACAAAGGAGTTTATTAATACTCTCTTGTTAAAGTAAAATCTGTTTGGCATAATATGGTATCCAGCTCCTCATACTCTATACAAGGCTGCTGGACAGGACAGGTTTTTGAAATACATATGTCAGTTAACATGCAAGTTATGTTACTTCACTTGCCTAACTTAAATAATAATAAATAAATAAAAATATTTAATGTTGACTTTTTGTTTCACACGGGACACAAACCCCGGTCTCCTGGTTTAAAGTCCGGTTTCTGGCCCTCCATTCACCCCAACCACCTCCTTACTCAGTCTTTTCTGTTAAATATCATTTACCTGCCTTTACCGTCAAAACCTGACGCTGATGGTTATATGTGATCCCTTTCAAATAAACTTAAAACAATAACTAGTATTTAAAAACACGTTCACTGACAAAAAAAAAAAGAAAGAAAAGGCCTTGTTTTGTAGACACATGAGGCTCTAACCTCTGTGACGAATACATTGCCTTTTTCCGTTGATGAGAGTCTATTTTGGTTTGTGGGACGTGACAACGTTGGGACGCCTCGGGGCTGCAGAGCGATCACAGTTCACAGATTTTAAACAAGAGGAAACACGAACGCGACAAGTGTTTTGTGTTGACAGAGATTTACTGTGTCAGATATGTGAGGTGAAACATGATCAAACAATCAGACAAATGTTCTGAAACCACATGAAAGGATCTGAGTCTGTACACAGAGTGAGACCTGCTCTGACAAATCTATTAACTCAAATGAGGATTTGATGAGTTTCCTAACAGGCCTTTAGGTCCTCCGGTATTAAGATCAGACACCGACACTGGCTGGGTTCATGAAAAAACAATGAAGAAAACTTAAGAAACTTTATATTTTCTGCCTCAAGTGGATAAAATATGTGATCCTTTTAAAAATGTTAGTGGCTGCTTGTAAAGAATTTAAATTATTACATGTACTTGGTTTTCTTAAGGCTAATATGAACCCTTATTCAAATACAAAATGTAATAGAATAATAATCTGATTTATTGTAACAGTTCTCTGATGTTAGCATGATAGTTTGAGCTGAACCTGAAAACCAATATTAAAAATGATCAGTTCAGTTAATTTTATTATCTATAAGTGGGAAACTTGACTTGCAGTTTATTAACTTAATTTACTCATGTTGCAGGTATGTCTGGAGGTTCATACTTCAGGGTATTCAGGGTTACTACTAGATAATGTTTACATGCTTTAATGTTCAAAAAACACATTTTTCTCATCCTGTCCGTTGCTTCAGCAACTATTTTCACCCTCTGTCTGAACACTGAGATTTAGCTCCTGTCTCTTTAAAGCCCTACTCCCTGAAAGCCCACTTTCTTTTGAGGTGCAGGTGCCTTAAACCTGCCTTCTCTCTAGCAGCCAGCAGGGGGCGACTCCACCGGATGCAGAAAGAAGTGTGATTGTATAGAAGTCTGTGAGAAAATGTTGCTACTTCTCAGCTGATTTATTCCCTCAGTAAACACTTTCCTGATGAGTTTATGGTCTCTCTAGACAAAAATATCAGCCCTGTTAAAATGTCAGTTAACGTGAGTTACAGACGCACCTAGCTAAGCAAGCTAGCTAGCTCCGCACACGGCCGTTAGCTCAACCGTCTCCAAATATTGTTACGTCCGGTGCCGCTGGTTGTAAAAACACAACATGGCGGCAGCCTAACTGCCAATTCAAGGCTTCAAAATGGCAGTCCAGAAAACAGTGGGGGACGTCCCCATGACTACGTGCACTTCTTTTATACAGTCTATATGTAAAACTAGGCCTCACTAACTACTGTACAGAAACACAACATTAAAGCTTTATTCTCTGGTTTTGGTGAATCAGAGTTGACGGAGAAAAACTTGTCTGGTTCTTCCCTCTGATGTGCTCCGGCTGCTCTGCCTCCACTTTCAGAGTGTGTCTGTTAGCGGTTACTTTAGCCGCTAACAATAGCCGCTGCTAGCTACTCAGTTAGCCGTGCAGCTAGCCGTCCTACTGCTGATTCTGCCCGGACTGGAAGCTTGGAGCTCCAGGGTGTGTTGGTGTTTAAACATCTTACATTAGTACAGAAGCTTTGGACCGCAGGTTCAGAGCCAGCTGATAACAGCAGCTACCGTTAGCAACAGTTAGCAGCTAGCAGTAAGTAAAGCTATCTTCATAAATCAGAGTTGAGCGAAAACCAGAATATATTTACCTTTCATTTATAAATGTAAATGCACTTTCTGTGAGACACTGAACAACCTCCAGCTCCATGAGCTCGTATGAACACTTCTCTGGAACGTGGTCTGGTTTATGTACATTTAGCGGGTGTAAACACAGGGTTCGAGTTACCAGGGAAGCAGTAAAATCGTGCATCTGTGTGGGTCACTAATTCATTTATCAACAACCATTATTTGGAATCACAAATAATGTATTTTTCATTTAGTGCCTGCTATTATTTACATTAAAAGATAAACAGACTTAAATGAACATACTTTCCTAATGAACTACACTGCACCTATTGAAACTTTATCGCAATATTGCAGACATCTGGGGCAAGTAGTGGACTGCTGTGTGTGTGAGAGGGAAATGCTGAATCACGTAATAAGCAATAATTTCCCTCTGTCTGTCTCCTTATTTATTTATCTCCGTCAGTAATGTTAGTTAGTAAATTAGAGACCCCCACGAAGCTCAGATTATAACTCGAACCCTGCGTGTAAACATTAAAGATTCCAGATGTTACGTAACACCTAGCACTTGTTGGCTTTTTCGCCCATTTTTCCAGGGTCTTTTGCATGCGTGAGGTTTACATATGAGGAGGAAACCATGGAGACGCAGGCTCACGGTCTGTCAGCTCCATGTGCTGAACTCTTTATTATATTATTTATATTACTTACTATAAAGTGGAAAACTACAGCTGACGGCTTGCCGAATATTATCTGCGAACATTTTAAAGTAGAACGATGACAGCAAACGAAGCGATGTCAGTTACACAGAAATATGTATTTACATTTTGCCAACATGAGCTAGTCATACCGAAAACACACACACACACACACACACACACACACACACACACACACACAATGGTCGGTCAGTTGGCACGGCGACAGTGACACCATGGCAACAACTGCTCATCCTCCACCTGAGACTCTGTATGTGTGTGCGTGTGCGTTTTGTAATTACTTCAGTGAGGCGCTCTGCCAGTGATGTCGGCCTTTGGGGAAACACACAAAGCTAACACACACACACACACACACACACTCACAGCTCCACAGGTAGAGTAATGGAACAGTAAATCAACACGGTGACAGGAAGTTGGCGAAGCTGACAGGAAATGTAGAATCTCTCCGGGCGGCTCTTCTTCACTGCAGAGAGAGAGTGTGTCTAAGACTGTTTGCTGCAAAAACATTTTTTTTTATTATTATCAGACTTTCTTCATTTGATCATTTTAGAAGCACACATTGAAATGTGGCCCGTTAGTTCTGAATCTAGCGTGGTTTCCATAAAGTCCTCACGGACGCTGCTGTTCTTCCCAGAAAGCCACTGAACGCATTTTGTAAATGTCTCTTTATATAGTAGTTTTTAATTGTTAGATCCCTGACGGACGTGCACACAGTTCTGCTAATACCACTGAAGTGGCTCACAAGCTCGAACATGTGCAGTTAGGAGCTGGGCAACAAAACGCGATGTAATTTTCTTCAACAAAAAAACTAAATGTTCAATAAAAACAATTTTTATTTAATTAATTTGTATCATGAACAAATTAGTACTTTATCTATTAGGATATTTATCTAGTTGAGGAAAAGGGACTGAAAAAAGATGTTATCATAATAGTTTTACGTCAGATTTGTGAAGTGATCCTCTGTTTGGCTTCAACTGTTTGTTCTGACCATAAAGAAAAGTTTAAAACTACAGTTAACCGTCTGGGTTCTTCATCTTTCACTCTGGAGCAAAAATCTGCCTTTAAACTTGAAAGAAACAATGACTTGATAATTATCGATATCAAATAATATCAAATGTTTTATTGTGATAAAATCTTTTGCTCTATGTGCAGACGGCGCTTGCACATTCAGTTGACGCCGTGAACCGATGGCGTTCCCATCAGCCTCAGTTGTACTTTGTGTTTAGTGCTAATTGGAAGAAGACGGGAGTCCTTTAAAATAGGGAATCCACTGATTCAAATCCACCAGCCACCAAATCCAGGAAGAAGACGGGACACTACGGGGGACGAGGAGAAGAAGGTCAAACGCAACAACATTGTGATTCCATACGTGTCTGGAGTATCAGAGAAACTCAGGAGGATTTTCAACAAACACAACATCCCTGTGTTTTTTAAACCCAAGAACACACTAAGACAGATGCTGGTACACCCCAAAGACCGCACACCCAAACACAAGAAAAGAAATCTGGTGTATGCGATACAACCACTACACAAACACATGGCTCAGCACAGAAGGGACAACTCCTCAGGTCAAGCAGTCTACTTACATCTGAAGGACAGAGGACACTCGTTTGAGGACCACCAGGTGCACATTTTAGACAGAGAAGATGGATGGTTTGAAAGAGGTGTCAAGGAAGCATCTACACCAGGGTGGAGAAGCCGTCATTGAACAGGGGAGGGGGTCTACGCCACCACTTATCCCCCACTTACAATGCTGTTCTTTCATCACTTCCCAGGAAACTCAACAAACGTAACCTATTGGCCTCAGGTGAAGATACCAACGATGGTCGTTCAGTCTTGGCCACAGGTGGCTCTAACGACCATGACGACTGTCGTTACCACAGCCAGGAGCGCTAACGAGCCAGCGGTATCGACAGTCCTAGCTAACGCTCCCAGAGGTTAAATAGCTGAGTTTCCCTACCAGTCAGTCAGAACTGAAGACGTCCTTTGGATGAGGGACGAAAGGTCTTCTAGTTTCTTCTACAGAGTCCAGTTGCCCTTGACCTCGACCTTCGTTGGATAGCCTTAAAGTACCTTACTTTATTATGAACTACTTGATCCGGATACTGAATGTCCTGGTTCAAAATTAATAAATTGATAAGCTTAAGTTATTGATATGAAAGTTTAGCTGGGAGAACAGCTGGTACTGATGGACAATTAGCAACTAAATGAAGACGGTGAACATGGTCTGTGTCCCAAATCCCTCCCTGTATATCCAATGTATTTACCCGCCTCCATTTACTGTGTGTGCCTGAATGAGTTTGAACTTTACATAACATATGCACTATTTTCTGTTAACAATCTCACAATAAGTCACATTTTATAGCTCTGTCGCGCACTACACGTGATTCAAAAGGTCTGTAAGTCTTAATGTAACGAAATTATTCTGGACACTTGACCTTTTCATACTAGTTTTTCTTCCGGGTCATGGGCTATCTTTATATCTGTGTCATCCTTGTTTTTGCCTCTTTCGACTCTGACCAATCTCTACTTTCCAAAGCCAGTTGTTTAGAAGAAATCAACGCGAGTTTGCAAAAATGCACCAACGAACGTTCAGAAGATTGCGGGGGGAGGGTTTTTCAGCAGGGGCACTGCATGGTGGTGAGAGGCATGTCCGTAATATCATTTTTAAAACATGATCACCAAACAGAAACACTCTTCAGGTCTCGTAGAATATGTTGGAGTTACTTTAAGCAGATGTTTTTACAGAGTCACGAGGTGTCCGAAATGCCGTGAGCCGTCATGGGCATCCGGACAATGTGTCTACTGACCAAATTTCTCCCAAACAAATTGGCCCAAAATGTGACAGTCAAACTTTGATTAATCTTTGTTAAACACTCCACCTGCTAAACGCCAGCTTGTGAACACTGCGAGCTCTTAGCGTCTAGTTTAAAGCATCATTATGCAGTGCAGCTGCACAGAGCTGCTGGTGGCTGAGTGGAAATGTTCAGAGAGAACACAAAGCCGCCGCCCCCCCCTTCACCCTTGGTTTATTCGTGACTTTGAGTGCTGCATTGTTTCTGCACTCTTGTTGCTTGTTCGCCTCCGACTGCACAGACGTTCGCTGTGGTTAGGTAGCAAATGACTGTGTGACAGCTGAGACTGAGTTGTGTTATGTCAGTCTCTCTCTCTGTGTTTACGTCAAGTGGAGTCATAACGCTGTCGGATTAGAATTCATTTTCAAATTGCACAGACGGGTTCTTCACTTTAGTCTGCGGCTGTTTGCATCCACTCGACGTGTTTGATATGCAAATCACCGAATCCCAGCCTACCTCGACTCACCGTGTGAGTCAGTGCACCAGGACTCACATCCTGGTGTCCGGTGTAATGTCCCTCCTCTGATTTAGTTTCTGAAACGGCAGCAGAGGAGCGCCGCGGGCAAACTTTAGTTTGTCCTCCGCAGAGGAGGGGATGTTTGTCTTGTTTATTTATTTACCTTTTTTCTTACAAATAGCCGAAGGCTGTAGGAACCTGTGGCCATCGGTTACGCTTTGCACCTCCCCCTCCTCCGCACCTCCCTACACTCCTTCTCCTCGCCTTTCTGCACCCGTCCTCCACCTACACCTGGTGGCCCGCTGACCTATCAGCACACAGGAGAGCTCTGTGTGTGTGTGTGTGTGTGTGTGTGTGTGTGTGTGTGTGTCACTGTGGGTCCCTGAGGCAGTAAACTCTCCACCAGTGAAGCAGCTGTTTCCCTCTGAGCAGGAGGAGGAGGAGGAGAAGCAGCTGCTGCCTCTCTCTGCCTCTCACTCCGTTAGCGTTTTGTTCACTGACTGAAGGCTCGCTCTGAGCCAGCAGCTCCCTCTCAGTCCCACCTTTGATGCCACACTAGCAGTCTGGACTCAGACCTGGTCCCTCTATGACTGAAATAATGCTCCTTGCAAAGGCACATATGAACATCTCGGTGGCTCTACGCAGAATCGACGGGTGTTACGCAGGGGTGGAAATTAACTTTTTGGCTCACCTGCCAAGGTGGCTGGTAGATGAATAAATCCACCAGCTAAATGTATTTTTTACCTGCCAAAATGATTCATTGCCTTTTGTGTCACATACACATTTGTTTCCATCGTTTTAATCAAGATAATGTCTTATGTCAAATATAAATTTAAAGAAGAGGCCAGTGTGAAATCTGAAGCATAAATTTATCTGACGTGTTTATCCAAAGCGACTTTCAATTGCTCTACATGTCAGAGGTCGCACACCTCTGGAGCAACGAGGGGTTAAGTGTCTTGTTCAGGGACACGATGGTGGATGGGTCACAGCGGGGGATTGAACCCGGGTCTCTCACACCAAAGGCAGGCGTATTATCCACTGTCCCATCACCACCCGTGTAAATGTACTTAATAACTAAATTACTTAAAACATAACGGTAAACTTACAAGATGCTTATTAATCATTCAACTTAAATCTCATCACTGCTCACTCTTGTCATGCTTTAACATTCAACTTAAACCTCCTCATCAGACTGCTCACTGTATACGAGCCCCCTCTTCTGGCCTCCTGGTTCTGACAGAGTCCTGGTTCTGACAGAGTCCCGGTTCTGACAGAGTCCCGGTTCTGACAGAGTCCCGGTTCTGACAGAGTCTTGGTGCCACAGCATCATATCTCCCACATTTGTGGGATCAACATTTTTTATACAGCCTATGGATCGTTCTCCTTGATCTCTGGGGAGGACAGCAGGACCAACGACTACCAGCTGAAAGCTAAAAACACTCATAGTATGACTTTTGTAATCAGCTCCCAACACTGGCAGCTTTCACGCTGCCTTATTTCACAGGGGTAGTGTGGCAGTCTGCCGGCTCGCTGCACTTTATGAAAGGTACGGAGCAGATTTTATTTGCCTCTGAGCCGGAAAAGTTGGTGACAGACACGAGGCAGAAAGACGGAACGATCTGTTTGTGAAAAGCCTCTCACTCTTCCCCTCTTTCCTCCCGACTCCTGGCCCCTAACGCCCACCCCCTTACAAATCTCCGTCAATCAAACACGAGTAACATGAAACGAACATAAACAACAACCAGTGAACGCCCCGAACCCATGTGTTACACGATTTTAGATCCCTTGGTACATCAGGGACCAATTTAAGTGCGACACACAAGAACGCCGTGGTCTGCTGCTAATTACCGTCAAATAGAAATTATAAGGCGAATACATTTACCCGCCACATTGGCGGGTAGCCTTCCAATATTTGGCTGCCAAACGGAAAATCCACTCGTATATGGCGAGCGGTGGGTGTCCATCCCTAGTGTCATGGGTAACCCTGAGTCACACATAGGTTGTGTCCGAAATCACTCACTACTCACTATATCGTCCACTAGTGTTGTATCACTCACGATATGATACGATGCACGATACATGGGTCACGATACCAATAATACCACGATACAACAATTGTGCGATAATCGATATATTGCTAGACAATCCTAAAATTATTTCTCCTAGATGAGTTTTCTCTATTTATTCGCTGCGAATCTAAACTGTTAGAAAACGGTTTAGACCTGTTCAGTGTGGAGCAGATCAAGCCAGTGAAGTTAGCAGCTCTTTTAATTTTACAGCACAACAAACAAATGTTCCTTAAGTATTTGCAAAAGACTTGCTAAATGAACATCATGCTGTGCTGAAGAAGTCATCAGGAAAGTGTTTACTGAGGGAATAAATCAGCTGAGTAGTAGAAACATTTTCTCATAGACTTCTATACAATCACACTTCTTTCTGCAGCCGCTGGAGTCGCCCCCTGTTGGCTGCTGGAGAGAACGCAGGTTCTTCAGCACCGGCTTCACTTTTCAGATCCAGAGGTTCCTGGTGAGTTTTTTTTTTTACATAATGTGTATCCTATTTTTTTGGATTTCTACAGAACAAAGTGATTCAACTAAAGAATTACAGCACAGCAGTAGGTTATACTTTTATAATGAATACACATGCACATAAAACACTGTAGTATTTATTGGTGTTTCTTCCTGAGCCATTAACAGCGCTGTTTGTTGCTCTTTGGCAGCTGTTGTTTAAACTGATCCTCCCTCTCAGCTGACCTCAGCTCTTCTTCTCTGGTTTCTCCTGCAGCTCTCGGTGTGCTCACACTGTGGACCCGAGCAGAACAACGCCCCGGGCAAAAAGGAAAAGATGCATCACTAATTCACAATCTACTTAAACGCACACCTGCTGACGTACACACTCCTCATCTGTTCTCCCTTTGCATGCCACATGTGCACCCCTCCCTCCTCCTCTGCTCCCTAACTTTCTTATCTCCTTTTCTGTCTTCTCACAGAAGTTGTAGGGCAGATGTCGGGTTTGTTGTTGCCTCGTGTTTGGTTAGATTTCCAAACTCCTGTAACACTGTCAGGCTCGTGATGGACAGATTAAAGGATCAAAATCAGTGTAACAGAACCAGAGATATCATCCTTCTTATTCCTCACGTTCTACTTCCTTGCCAAAACCTGGTGCCTACATTACCCACAATACAACTCAATTGACGACAGTTAACAGATTAAGCTCTGTTATGCTAGTAGCGGTTAATGTAGCGGGCTGCAGGGGTCTGGTAAGCTCACTTCACACCAGTTTACATTGTTTCTTAAAGGTCCAGTGTGTAATTTATTATTTATTGACAGAAATACACCATAACTATGTTTTCAGTGGTGTTTAAAGACCTTACATAATGAACCATTATGTTTTTATTACCTTAGAATGAGTCATTTATATCTGCATAACCGCGGATCCCCCCATCATCATGTTTCTACAGTAGCTGAAAATGGACAAACGGTGCTACAGAGCGCGTTTCATCACTTCGTTCTTATTGGTAGAATTCAGACAGTGCAGACTCTCATCACTGTGTTGAATACGTACGTTAGAAGAAGAAGTATTAATAATAATATACTGCAGTGCAAATAAGTTTTGCGTCGGAGCAACATTTTCAACCATTAGATGGTGGATGAGAATATAAGACATCATGCGGAGAATCCCAGCTGACATCGGGCGAAAGGCGGGGTACACTCTGTACAGGTCGCCAATCCGTGGCATTTGAACGGTGGGAGAACCCGGACAGAACCCACGCAGACACGGGGAGAACATGCAAACTCCACAAAGAAAGGCCGGGGCAACCGGGGTTTGAACCCACGACCTTCTTGCTGAGAGGCAACAGCACTGTACCATGTGTACCAAGTGAATGAATAATAATTTCGCAGTAAATAAAATGACCCACATGATGCACAAATCCGTGCAAGTTATTTACTTGTTATGGATTGCTTGCGGAAGTTAAGTTTGGGCCATAGTAATGCACATGCGCAGTACCTTTTGTTTATGTTGTTACCGTTGAAAGCGTCACACACACACACACCTGTCTATAGATTTTTCTCTCTTACCGCTGCCTTGGCTAACCTCGTCCTTCCTCACAGTACATTTTCATTCCCAGATTATTTCCCACACTTTTTTGAGTCTGGTATCTTATTTCCTCTCCCTGCAGCCCTCGGCGTGCAGCCGTCTCGGTGAGCGTCTCCCTCTTATTTTCTCGTAGCAGTCAGCCTTGGCAGCGGCTGCAGCAGGTCGGTCACTGTGAGCCGGTTCCAAACACTGTCAGCAGTCTTTACATCTTGTCATGGTCACATATTTGTTTAATCAGCTAATATATAAACCCTGTGTTAGTTTTAATATCTCTAGTCACAGATCATCACCAGTAGTATCATCATCTGTTCCCTGTAAGTTATGTGAGCCCACGGTGTTTTAAAGCGAAAGCTGGGTATTCCCTGTGTTTCTACTTCAAAAAATGTATCGATACAGAAGCATCCGTGTACGCATATCAGCAAGGAATACATAACGATATATTTCTGGATCGATAATTTGAGAACAGCCCTATTTAGATCCTTGTTCCATGTTTCATACTTTGAGCACCTGCCCTTCCAGAGGTCTCTGCACGGCCCTGAAATCCGAGAGGACGCAGTATAAAGTCATCGTGAACAATAAAACTGGGTTGAAATAGAAATCCAGTGAGCTCTTACCCACACACAGGAGGAAGTGGAGGAGAGGAGAGGAGAGGAGAGGAAAGGAGAGAAGAGGAAAGGAGGAAGGTGGAAGGGAAGGAGAGGAGGAAGAAGAGAAGAGGAGAGGAAAGGAGGAAGGGAAGGGAAGGAGAGGAGGAAGAAGAGAAGAGGAGAGGAAAGGAGGAAGGGAAGGAGAGGAGAGGAGGAAGAAGAGAGGAGAGGAAAAGACAGGAGGAAGAAGAGGAGAGGAGAGGAGGAAGGAGGAAGGGAAGGAGAGGAGGAAGAAGAGGAGAGGAAAAGAGAGGAGGAAGAAGAGGAGAGGAGAGGAAAGGAAAGGAGGAAGGGAAGGAGAGGAGAGGAAAGGAAAGGAGGAAGGGAAGGAGAGGAGAGGAGGAAGAAGAGAGGAGAGGAAAAGAGAGGAGGAAGAAGAGGAGAGGAGAGGAGGAAGGAGGAAGGGAAGGAGAGGAGGAAGAAGAGGAGAGGAAAAGAGAGGAGGAAGAAGAGGAGAGGAGAGGAAAGGAAAGGAGGAAGGGAAGGAGAGGAGAGGAGAGGAAAGGAAAGGAGGAAGGGAAGGAGAGGAGAGGAGGAAGAAGAGAGGAGAGGAAAAGAGAGGAGGAAGAAGAGGAGAGGAGAGGAGGAAGGAGGAAGGGAAGGAGAGGAGGAAGAAGAGGAGAGGAAAAGAGAGGAGGAAGAAGAGGAGAGGAGAGGAGGAAGGAGGAAGGGAAGGAGAGGAGGAAGAAGAGGAGAGGAAAAGAGAGGAGGAAGAAGAGGAGAGGAAAGGAAAGGAGGAAGGGAAGGAGAGGAGAGGAAAGGAAAGGAGGAAGGGAAGGAGAGGAGAGGAGGAAGAAGAGAGGAGAGGAAAAGAGAGGAGGAAGAAGAGGAGAGGAGAGGAGGAAGGAGGAAGGGAAGGAGAGGAGGAAGAAGAGGAGAGGAAAAGAGAGGAGGAAGAAGAGGAGAGGAGAGGAAAGGAAAGGAGGAAGGGAAGGAGAGGAGAGGAGGAAGAAGAGGAGAGGAAAGGAGAGGAGGAAGAAGAAGAGAGGAGAGGAAAAGAGAGGAGGAAGAAGAGGAGAGGAAAGGAGAGGAAAAGAGAGGAGGAAGAAGAGGAGAGGAAAGGAGAGGAGGAAGAAGAGGAGAGGAGAGGTGGAAGGAGGGAGGAGAGAAGGAAGAAGAGGAGTGGAAAGGAGAGGAGGAAGGAGAGGAGGAATGAGGAAAGGGAGGAGAGAAGAGGAGGAACGAGAGGAGGGAGGAGAGGAGGAAGGAGAGGAGACAGCGTCAGAGCAGAGGATAGTTTTTGAAAGCTGAATGAGAAAATAATCAATAGTTCTGTGCAATCTTTGTAATAAAGTAACTGCTGAGAGAGACTTCATGCAGCTGTCATGATCAAGAGTAAAATCAATAAGAATCTGTTTATAAAAAAATCTTTACTGATTGTCCTAATTTTTAAAGCAAAAACCAGTGAGTTGTAAAACTTTTAGCTTAAAAGAATCAAATGTTGAAACTGTTGCAGTGATATTTGCTTTATCAGCTGTTAGTGTTCAGTGTCTCCTCACTCTCTCCATCCACAGCCTCTTTCCTTCCTCCATCACAGTATTACTCTCCCTCCATCTCTCTCTGAGCGAAGTCAGCTCCACTTAATTTATTACGAGCTGTAAACAAAACAGATTCAACACAAAGAGCTTCACCGAGTGACACAGGTCGATCAAAACAAGAGCGGACGAAAATACACCACATCCATCTCCTCCTCCTCCTCC
>NC_060157.1:2116826-2156750 GCF_021292245.1 Micropterus dolomieu
AGAGGAGGAACGAGAGGAGGGAGGAGAGGAGGAAGGAGAGGAGACAGCGTCAGAGCAGAGGATAGTTTTTGAAAGCTGAATGAGAAAATAATCAATAGTTCTGTGCAATCTTTGTAATAAAGTAACTGCTGAGAGAGACTTCATGCAGCTGTCATGATCAAGAGTAAAATCAATAAGAATCTGTTTATAAAAAAATCTTTACTGATTGTCCTAATTTTTAAAGCAAAAACCAGTGAGTTGTAAAACTTTTAGCTTAAAAGAATCAAATGTTGAAACTGTTGCAGTGATATTTGCTTTATCAGCTGTTAGTGTTCAGTGTCTCCTCACTCTCTCCATCCACAGCCTCTTTCCTTCCTCCATCACAGTATTACTCTCCCTCCATCTCTCTCTGAGCGAAGTCAGCTCCACTTAATTTATTACGAGCTGTAAACAAAACAGATTCAACACAAAGAGCTTCACCGAGTGACACAGGTCGATCAAAACAAGAGCGGACGAAAATACACCACATCCATCTCCTCCTCCTCCTCCTCCTCCTCCACCTCCTCCACTTCCATCTCTCGGTCTCTCTCCATCCCTCCGGGCGGTTCATCCATCCTGCCCACTCAGAGACAGAAATAGACTGATGGAGAGCAGGAGAGCTCTGCTGGGAGATGACCACTGGAGATATATATATATATATATATATATATATATATATATACATTCACACAGTGCTGAATGCTCCTATAGGCACACAGACCGTATGTGGACGTGGTTCACAGCTCAATGCAGGGTTGACTGATACGTTTACATTCACAGCCTCCAGTCCATCACGTTCGTCGAGCCTCTCACCCTGATGAAGGCAGGATTTACTGCTGACGTTATTGGCTGCGTTAGTTTTACCCGGGTGCCACCTAATCAGCTGAGTGCCGCAGAGCGTCGCGGTCTCTGACGTGTCAACGCATGTCCCACCTCGTCACATATGGACGCTTGGTCAAAACCCCTTGGCGTTGCTTTTTAACGCCCTTGCTACTCCTTTTGTGTCATTTTTGGACGGTCAGGTTAGCAATAGTAATATATCCAGAATTATCACAATAATGAGCCAAACAGTGGATCACTTAACAGATCTGAGGTAGAACACTCAAAACATTTATGAGAAAATCTTTGCCAACAAATATGCATGAGTAAAATCAAGTAAAAGCTTTTTTCAGTCCCTTTTTCCTCAACAAAATAAACGTCTTAATAAAAAAATTAAGTCCTAATTCGTGAATGATTCAAGTGAATAAAATCAAACATTTATTGAATATTTATTGAACATTTGTTATATTGTTATTGAAAAAATTATATTGCGATAATTATTGTTATTGTTTTATTGTCCAGCCCTAGACTTAATTAATAAATTCGACATTGCCATACCCCTAATTTTATTTAAATGGAGAGATGCAGACTGTCTTATCTTTATACACTGGATCAAAGATTTACTATTCTTCCTCAAACTAGAGAAAATAAGATTTCCATTACGGGGCTCCACAGACACTTTTAGTATAGACTCCCTTCCTTCAACACATTAAGACGAAACTACACTTACAGGTGCCCGCTGTTCCATAAATAAGAGGAAAGAAACTAAATTTCAGCTCACTTACCTTGTTAGAGTTATCTCTGTCCTGCTTTTTATTTTACTTCCCAAAAACTTTTGATTAGCCCATTTTTCATCTATTTTTTTATTTTGCTTTGTTGTTTTTTTCTTGATTCTCCTGTATACACACGTCACCTAATAATTAGAAATGAAACTAGTGGTGAACGTTGTGAAACAGTATGAACTTAATGTTGTCAAATGTTGCAATTTGGTGAGGTTATTTGGTTTCACTTTAGGAAAAGGTCACAGTTAGGGTTAAAAAAACTTACGCAGCTTATGTAACTTCACTGTTGACTTTTTGTTTCACACGGGAAACGAACACTGGTCTCTTGGGTGAAAGTCTGGTTTCAGGCCCAACATCCACCCAAACCACTTAAATTAAATATTCTACACCTTCCTTTAGTTCAAAAATGGCGCGACAGGGTCGCCAAGTCCCGACACGCTGAGTCGATTCAGGCCGGGCCGATTCTTGTTTAACTGCTGGGCTATATTCTCTACTGCATGCTTATGCTTCTCCGTAATGGACAGTCGGTATTAACATTTGTGGGCATGATTGTCAGTGGAACTGCTTGTTATGTTTGAGGCCAATAATAAGTTTACTTCTTAGAACATTTACCTTTAAGATGCACATTGACAATATCATTAGGAAAGTATATGGATGTCTTAATACTCTGTACAGATCAATCAATGGTTTTACAACTCAAGTCAGAAAAAATTATTTCTCAACTGGTAATACCAATCATTGATTATGCAGACATAATTTACACTAATACCTTTGAGTCCAATCTTAGACCTCTTAATGTTGTATTCAATTCCCTTTGCAGATTTATACTAAACTGTCCATTTAAAACTCATCATTGTCTTATGTATGACTCACTGGCTGCAACCTAAACCACTGGATTCTGTTTATCTTCAAATGTGTTTACTCCAACTGTCCTGCGTACCTTAAACAGCACTTAATACCTTATTGCTCGACATACTCACTTAGACCTCCAATGTCCAACATTTTTTACTGTACTACTACGTTTTCTGGAGCTGGTAGGAGAGCATTTCAATATAAGGGCCCTCAAGGCTGGAATAACCTTCCTCTTTTCTTGAGATCTATTTCCACATTTCACTTATTCAAATCGTCACTTTTTTCTTTTCTTAAAACTTCATGCTCTTGTTATTAAGAATACCAATGGTGTTACATATAAATGGTTTATGTAGAAAATATATATTAGTATGTATACGAACATGACTTTTATCTTGATTTTCTTTGGACATTCCTATGTGAGATGTGACGTTATCCTGCATGTTACATTTTGTCATAAGGCATATTGATAAATGATGTATTAGTTGTTTAATGCACTCAGCTGATTATTTGGCAATATACTTTAATATATGTGCTATGTTAATTGCAGGGGTAAGGGCAGGTGAGCGAGTTTTTGTTTTTTGTATATATGTCTGTGTTTGTATTGTGTTTTTGTATATGTGCTGTGTGGTTAATTTTTGTGTCTGTGCATGGATGCTGCAGAACCCCTTTGAAAATGAGATGATACATCTCAAGGGGTTATCCTGAAATTAATTAAATTGTGTGTATCAGAGACAGTGCAGTGATATTTGTGTCTGTCTCAGGTCGGGCTTGGGCTAAAAAAACGCAGACGTTGTCGGGCTAGTACACCAACGCCCCCCTTCTAAACTTATTCCCCTCTGTTTGTCATCATACCTCTTTGCTACTCCTCGATAACGAGTGCCATTGCATCAACATACAGAGCTCGAAGTGCCGCATGAAGCCAGGACACGATCACGTGTTGTGTGTTAAAGGAGACATGTGGAAAAGCATAATAGATGCTTTCCCACATTTTACGACATATCCACATTGTTACAATGATCATGTTAAACATGGCCAAACTTTCAAAAACTTTCATCATTTAGGGGGCTTAAAGAGACAGGAGCATCTACAGCTTGTTTCAGACAGAGGCTGAAATGAAGGCCTACATGAAGAATCAGAACAAGAAAAAAAATTTTTTTAACTTTGAATCATGCAAAGCTGCCATACAGGTGTTACAGAACTACAATATAGGACTGGAAAAGCAGTTTAATAGGTCTCCTTTTAAGCTGGATTGTCCGGCGTGTCTTTGTGAAACTTTACCATTTCTTTTAACGAAATAATCACAAATATGGCCAAATAAGTGTTTGCAGTTTGTAGCGTAACCAGGCCTGACATTTACGTGATTATAGGTAATAACAGAAGCCTGTTGTTTGGTAGGCCTATGTCTAATATCCTTGTTTATATTTGGACGTAGCCTATAATTAACATGATTTACTGCTGAGTTAAATATAAAATAAAGACATGATCTCTTTTGCAATTATCCTTATGATTCTATATTATTTAACTTGCTGTGTACCAACCAATCAAGTACTTTTTTACCTGTTAAAATACCTCTAAATAGCCAATACAACTCATGTTATGCAGTATTCTGCTCGCCAGGAAGTGATTGCAGCCTCTACTTATTGATTGAGAGGTAGATTCTGCCACAAAATGACTTGATTTCATACAGAAGAGTTCTATTTAAAAGATTATAAAACCGTCCCCCTTTTTTATTTTATGCATAACAACATTATATTTTTTAATCACATACTGACCACCAAACCAAAAATGTCCCTGGTTTTCATTTCAGATATCTGGTCACCTCAGCAAAAGAGGGATGGGCAGCTCTTTCACTGCTGCTGGGTGTTGTTTCTCAGAAATCTTGAGCCCAGTCAGCCAATCAACTTCCGGATCAGTGCTGGCGCTGCAGAGAACAATATTTGAATTTTGCAAATAATTCCCTCTGAGATTTGGATAGGACGCCAAAGGAATAACACATCTCTCTCTCAGCCACACACATGTTCGTACTTACATACTTGTAAGTACCATTATGTGCTTAATTCATCCCACCGCCCCCAACATGAACTTAAACCTTCCTCTAACCTTAAAACCAAGTCTGAACCATCAAACGGCACAGAAGGTAGGACCAGAAGAACAAGATCTCCCCACACTCAGGGTGTAATGATCAAAAAACTGGTCCTCACAAAGACACACCCCAATCTTCGTGGGGACCTGTCATTTACATAATGTATTTCCTTGCCCTCTAACACATCACAACTACATGCCTAACTGTAACCCTAACCTCACTCTAACCTGAACCCTAAAACCAAGTCTTTACACTTGTGGGGTTGAGCATTCTGGTCCCCACAAAGCTGTTGGACCCCACACGTATAGTGGATTCCCAGTTTTTGGACTCCACAAATATATTAAAACAAGCGCTCACGCACACATTACAGGATTACTGGTTCAGTCCCAGTGGTGACTGCAGTCAGGAAACTCACAGTTTTGTCAATATGGCAGGTATCATGTACAGCTAGATACATGGCTTTGCTGTGTGTGATGAAGTAGCTGCAACACGGATATAGAAATAATCCCTGATGTACATCTGACCCGTTTCTCCTGAAAGGACGTTTCAGCCTCACAGCAAACTCTCCTGCAGCATTCAAACTAAACTTATCTTCTTAAAGCAAGTGAGTTAAGCGTGGATATTAAAATGAACAGACGCTTAATTTCATCACCGGAAAAACCGATGAAACTAAAGCTTGGGACGAAACTGAAGACGAGCTGAAACCTACAGAGACTAACCAGCATGAAGATTATTTTCAAAATGTGCACAGGTGCAACGACTGAACCAACGAGTAAATGAACCAACCACTGCTCAGGAACCGCTGGAGCTGTGGCAGAAATCCCTTTGTGGTAAATGCGGCGAAACGGAGCAGAGCGACTGGAAGCGACCGGGTCTGAAGACTTCACATCAGAAACACATCACACACTATTTTATCTGCCGACCTAGACTGAAGAACTGAGCCAGACTGGAACAGACCTGGTCCAAGTTGGTCCGATAAGTCCTAACGCCCAAATCTGGTTCCTCATTCATCATCACCACACCTTTACTCTCTAAATACAAAACAAAACTCAAGGACAGGAGCACAAAAGTTGCTTCTTTACCTTGAAAACGATAACTTTAATTAAAAGGTATATTTAGATGGACTCACATGATTTTGAGGCTGATACTGTTATACAAATATTCAAGAGTAGGAAAGAAAATCAGAGAACAAATATTATCTATAAGGATTCCTGAAATTGGTGGTGAAAGTAGTTTTCCAAAGGAATGTCTTTATTAGTTATTCAGACTAAGATACATAAACCTGCACTGACCTTTGTTCTTCCTTATCGGCCGACGTTTAAACACAATACATCTGCTACGAGATGGTACTGATCGATAAATTGGCTTGTATGAAGATCAATCGTTCAGATCTGACTCAGTACAAATTTTAAAAAAAGGAGAAATGTCAACACGTTCAGGGACGAGTGTTTGAGGTCAACGATCTGACATCTACACGCTGGGTGACTTCATCAGCCGCCCGGGAATCAATCGAACAGGCAGTAAACCAATTAATCAGACCTTCAGTCGATCATTCCTCTGTTTGAAATTGAAGATTACTAAAAAAGACGTCGGTGACAGTGGCAATGTGACCAGTTTTCGGTAGAGCCCGAAGGATACCGATTTTGATATTTGTGGATTTTAAAATCCGATAGCCGATATATCGGCAGATATTCTTTTAACCCCTTATTTTAATAAACGCATAAATTAACAAAAATTATCCCACATTTGTTGAGACCTCACCAAGATGCCACGACATAATGCAGCTTCAAAATAAACTTTAGTACTTTGAACAAAAGTACAACAAAATATATTAAAGTTTTGATAAATAAGATGTATAAAACTACAGAAAGCATTTTTAAAATATCTGATTTATTATAAATTATAGAGTATATATATATATTGTCATGCAGTAGTCATTACCATACATATAATCTGCCACGATGACTTCTACTTTCTACATCTGCACTGTTAATTCTATCCAATGTTGCAGAAACGATTTCCTAACACACTTCTGGCTCGATGATACAGTGTCGCAGAGGATACGCCGCCCTTGAATTAATTTAATACTACATGACTGTCTACAACGAGGACCTGCAACTGTGTGTTAGTTACTTGTTCAGCTCACGTTTAATCATTGCTGACACGCCGACTGTAACTAGACACTACAGTTTAATCGTTAACGTCAGCCTCCTCCACTGATAAACACGGCATTAGCTTTGTGGCTAATTTAGCAACAGGCAGCGTTATCTGCTGTTGGCGATTTAGACTCCGTGTCTCTTTTTTAATAGTCATATATCGGCTGTTATAAAAGTAGCTTATGTTGGCCGATAATGTCTGCAAAACGATAAATCGGTCGGGCTCTAGTTTTTCGGTCTCATCCACCTCTCTCTGCAAACACTCGGTGATCAGAAACACATGTGGGAAAACACACACACACACAGAGGAATGTGGAGGAGTGGCGGTCATCTGGAGTCCAACCAGGTTCATCTGCAGGGAAACAAGCTGTTTTCTGTCGACGCCGCAGACTTCAGCCTGAAACAAGCTGTCACTGTTTGACCTGCACTCGTCAGTGTTATCAACTCAGATACAACTCGCCGAGTTATTCAACAGTAACTCGGCTGTAACGGCCACCGTACATCGAGACCTAAACCTGATGTTGAAGGGGACGTTTTCAGAGGCAGTTTTACTCAACGCAAAACTGAGAAGAAAAAGAACTCTCCGTGTTCGTTCCTGGTTCCAGCAGCAGGTCTTTAAGACGTTCTGCCGCTCTGATCTGTGCCAGTTTGTCCGTCTGCTCGCAGAATCAGGCCGATTCCAATTCATCTTGGGGAAAAGTTCAGCCGCGGTCCTTGGAGCAAATGGTTGGATTTAGCTGCAGATCCTGATCCAACAGCGCCGACACGTGGCCCCTTTATCAGGATGCTTCCCCCTGTCATTAAAATGCGTCTCCGGTGACCACATTAGGGCTGAACGACTAATTGTTTTCAAATCTAAATTGCGAAAGAACGTAATTAGCTAATGTAGGTTAATTAGCACATCTGACTCGTTTTTAAACAGTCATGCAGTTACAAATTCATTACGTTGTCGTCCTTGTGTGACAGATCTGCTCGCCAATCACAAGCGCCTTGCGCCTCATGTCACGGTCCTGCTCAACAGTTTCATTTGCACTCGGTACCTTTTAGCGTCGTTTTTGGACATGTAGGGTTCCGTGATCAAGTTAGCAAGAATAAGAAAAACGCCTGGTTAGACTTTCAAAATAAAATTGTGGTTAACTTAGTGAAATATTGCAATTTTGTTAGGTTTAGGAAAGAAAACTACTTAGTTTAGGAGAAGATCCTGCTTTGAGCTGAAATTCTTTCTTCTTCCATTATTTGGGATTTACGCTTCACACCCGCCTGTCATTCTTTGGGATTACTGAAGGACTATTTATGTTTGCTTTTTTGGATTATTTTGTTTTGTTTGGACAGGAACTCCGTAAGTTTGAACCCTTTCTGTTTTTCTTTAATAAATGAAGTAAACTTATCCTGCTGAGTTAAAACATCTGTCATTAAAACCCGTCCACTGCCTGAGCGCACGGCACTTTTTCTGACTGAAAGTATAAGATCAACCAATCCTGAAAGATGTGATGTGACATTTCGTTAGCAGACGGCACCTCAGCAACGTCATTCATAACACTGGTCTGTGTAAAGAAAATCAGTGCAGCGATTTGATCATTTATCTTGTGAGTTGGATTATGGACTGATGAAAAGCACGAGAGGGGAGGAGGGCGTTGTTCCCCGTCCTTGAATGCACCACCTTCACTTGTGCGACTGCGCTGTATGTCGACGTGTCGAAGTGACTGTAGAAATGTGTCGGGCTGCTTGTGTGTCGTCATTTATGGGTCCAACCTGCATCATTAATCAGGAATGTGAGGCTCCTGTTACTGGGTCACAACATGGGAACGGACTCAGGAGTGTGTATCAATCAGTGTGCGTCTGTAACACACACACACACACACACTAATCTAACCACACCTCTTTTTCTGACTCACAACCGTGTTATCTTGAGATGGCACGTTTTCCTCACGATTAACAAAGCATTACTTTATTATTTTAGGATATAAACTCGTTTCGTGGAGCGGTTATTTATCTCTCATTATCCCAAGATAACAAAAACATCAGATGGTGGCTTAAAATCATTTTAGTCACAAGATAACTGGTTTACAATAAGTTAAATAATTACAAGCACTTTTTAAAATCTTGATTGCAGAGAAAGTTGTAATTGTAGACATTGTAAATGTCTAAGTTCTGTCCTTTTTCCTGTTTTATTTTGAAGTTTGTTCACCCTCCGCTGCTTGTGTGTGTTTCTGTGTATTCTTTTCTGTTCTGTTTGTTCTCGTCCGGCTGGTTCGTAACACCTGTGATTTTGGATTTACGTTTCATTCCTGCCCGTCTGTTTTTGGATCAGTGTTTCTTTTGTTTCGGTGGATTTTTTTTCCTTAACCCCTTCCATCACTTTGCTTTTGGGAAGATCTGGTTTTGTGTGCACTGGTTGGATTTAATCACTGTAAGTTTTTTCACCATGTCTTAATTTAATAAATCAGTAAAACTTATCCCGTGACTGTTTCTGGGTCCTAAAACCAGTCAAATCTGTGTGAGAAGGAGGTTTACCTGCAGTGTGTGTCGGGTCTCCTGCTGTGTTCAGTCCTGCAGAGACAAACAGAGACAGAAGAGACCGTTAACAGAGGACCAAAATGTCTTGCTTTTAGGTCCTCATTACCTTCATGTTCACTTTACAAGCGGCTTTTTACTGTTACCCACATATCTGAGATCAGGAACAAAACATCTCTCATCCAACGTCCGCTCAGATGACGTCAGAATGTCTCAAACTAAAGATGTCTTCGTTAGCAGCAGTGGAAGAAGTGTTCAGATTCTTTACTTAAATACCACTCTGTTAAAATACTCCACTGCAAGTGAAAGTGCTGCATTTAAACCTTTCTGTATTCATAGTGCAGTAAAACTAGGGCTGGACGATACGGCCAAAAGATAAAAAGTTTCATATCTTTCGATATCGATAATTATCACGATAAGTATCAAACTGTTTAAACTATTTCTTTCGAGTTTAAAAGGCTGAGTTTTGCTCCTGAGTGAGTTAGTTGAAGAAACCTGATTGTTAATTGTGGTTTAAATTCTTCTTTAAGGGCAACACTTGAGGCCAAACAGTGGATCACTTCACAAATCTGAGGCAGAACATTCAAAACAATTATGATAAAATCTTTGTCAACAAATATGCACGAGTAAACAAAAAAAAACACAAGTAAAAGCTTTTTTCAGTCCTTTTTCCTCAACAAAACAAACATCTTAATGAAAAATAAGTGTATAAAATCCAACATTTATTGAATATTTATTGAACATTTGTTATATTGCTGTTGAAAAAATATATATCGCGATAATTATTGTTATTGTTTTATTGTCCAGCCATAAGTAAAACTCATCCCGCCAGTGTTCTTGTGAGAAACCTGGACGACAGAACAAAATTAAACTTGCCTGCTGTTAGTTTCTGAGTCTGAACTTGACCAAAGATCCTTATGTGAGGGAAGAAGCTCCGCTCTGTAACACCGCTGTTCAATCTGAGGGTTTCTGTAGTTCCAACAGAGTGAGACGTCTTCTCTCTCTCACTGATCGCTCATCAATATCAGGGTCACGTTATCAGATCCATAATTGAAGCTGATCAACTTAATACTTTTGAACCTTCAGTATTTGGATCAGGAAGCCCATGAAAAATAAGGCGTGCCACAAGTTGTGCAACTGTTATTTCAACGTGTCAGATACATATTTAAACAACCTACGAGTCAAGTCAGTTTATTTATAAAGCACATTTAAAAACGACCAATGTTGAACAAAGTGCTGTACAAAGTTATGCAATAAAAAACAGACTAATCAAATGAAAACAACAAATAGGAAAACAAGTAAAAGTTAAAGTGTCCCTGAACAGACTCGAAAGGCAACAATTATTTTTAAGCCTTGACTTAAAAGTCTCGGTGGTGGAGGATGACCTGATATTAAAGGGAAGTTAATTCCACGGTCTCGGGGCCGCAACCGATCACCCTTTGTTTTCATCTGTCGAACGGCTAAAAGGAACTGGTTTGATGATCTAAAGGGCCTGGAAGAGAGATGAACACTAGGAGGTTTGAAATATACGATGGAGCCGGTCCATGAAGTGCTCTTCCGTCTACCAGTCAACAACCTAACAGCCGCATTGTGAACAAGCTGCAAGTGTGATGATAATGAGTCACATATTCCAGAGTACAAAGAATTAATAAGCGCGAGCAAAACAATCTCGAAATCCTTAACAAAGAGAAATTATTTTAGTTTTGCAAACGTCCTCGGGTGGAAAAAAGCTGCCCTTGACAACAGAATGAATATGCAAGTACTGTATCTCACATTTTTGTAAATCTTTTCATGTGACAACACTAAAGAAATGACACTTTGCTACACTGTAAAGTAGTGAGTGTGCAGCTTGTATAACAGTGTACATTTGCTGTCCCCTCAAAATAACACATCACACAGCCATTAATGTCTAAACCACAGTGAGGACACGCCTACTGCATCTGATGGGACTCCGTATGGTGAATATTACAGGGCTCGGATCAGGACAGGGGCTAAAAAAGCTCAACTGGGACATCCGAAGAACTAAACTGCATCATTATCATCCAAAAAAGTGACTTCATCTACAACCTCAGCCTCTGCTCGTGAAGGTGAGGAGAGGAAACTGAGTTTAGACGACTACAGGCCAGAATATAATGAAACAACGACACAGCGGCTGCAGGTACCGCAGACCATTTCCAGTTTTAACTTGTTGCAGACGACCTCGGCGACCCCGCGCTTTAAAAAACACGACGGCGCGCTGCAGGGTAATAACCAAATACAGTACAGCACACACACACAGCCACAGTCAGCGATTCTTCTCACGTCTACCCTGAAATCCCTCGAGTGAAGAGAGAGCGAGGAGACGATGAAGAGGAGGAGGAGCAGGAGGAGGTGGTGGTGGTGGTGACTGAAAGAACATTTACCAATCTGTAATCAAAAGAACTCCATGTTGGACTGTCGCCTCCCCCCTCCTCTTATTCTCCCCTCCTCTCTTTCTCTCTTCAATTTCCTTCCCTCTGTTGCAAAGCATGACTGGCATACTGATGGCGGGATTACACACACACACACACACACACACACACACACAATCTAGTGAGAGAAGTAATGACTTTCTGCCTTCTCTCTCAATTCGCTGCAAGCTGCCAATTCCCACTGGGTCGCTGTGTGTGTGTGTTTGTGTGTGTGTGAGAATGTGAAAGAAACAGAAAGAGCAAGAGACACGAGGGAGGTGATACAACATCTCCAATTAGCTGGGCTGGTGGTCTGGTGGGTTCATTGTGTGTATGTGTGTGTGTGTGTGTGTGTTGGCGGGGACAGGATAATAAGACCACACAGGTCTTCAGGCAGGTCGAGGACCTGAACCTGATCTCTCTGGAAATGTCTGTTTGTCTGCGTGAAGCTGCAGAAGACGACAAACGTCAATCACAAAGTCTGATTTGTTTGTTGTCTCGCCCGAGAAGCTTCAGCAGGAACCTCAAAGCTCTTGTTAAATTTCAGACCTTAAAGTAAAGCCACGTGGCTACACCTGAAATATTACATGAATATTATCCACCTGCAGTGGGACGTTAGCCAGTGTGTTTTATTCTGTGATGCAGACACTAAAAGCTAGAGCTAAAAGATCTGAGAGGATGCAGGACGGACGGCGAGCTAACCTTCTTTCTGTTGGACTTCTCAGTAATATCTTATTAGCTGGCTTGCTGTGTCTCGTGTCCTGCGTTAGCAAAGTAAAGTTAGCAAATGGCAGCGGAGAAGAGACAAAAGAGGATGCAGACGGAGGAAGCTAAGAAGAGAAAGAGAGAGAGACCGAGTGCGACGCTGCCGGATGTTGGCGAGAGCTTCGTGAAATAAAAGTCTGCAGGACAGACGGCGAGCTGGCCTTCTTTCTGTTGGACTAGTCAGTGATGTCGCTTGATGTTTGGCTGTTAGCAAAGTTGTTGACATTCTAATTTTTGATAACGTAATCATAACAGATGCAAGTGTACAGCTGTCCTTATTTAACACAGCGCTGCTGAATTAGTCGGGGCGCCAAATCACACAAACAAAAACTCATCTTACATAATGTTAGTTTATTTCAACAAAACACTGCAGACTATAAAAGAAGAAACAAAGAAGTCAGCGTAAAGGGTTAAAAAAATGGCGTATGCATATATATTAGGCAACAAGAGATGTTAAACAGTCACTGAGTTAGTACAGTTCATTATGGTACCGGTTATTACTAACAAACAAAATGTGTTTAAAAATAGACACCCATGTAATTCTTTTATGATATTGTCTTAAATGGTTAAAAAAAATGCCAATTTTATTGTATTCTTCTAGTTACCATGACAGAGCAATACTTAAACAGGTCACTAGGTGGCGCCTAGCGCTTGGGAGGAAGCTAAAGTTTTCTGCCTGTTTCTACATACAAGTGGGTTGATGTTACGCAAAATTGCGTGCATGTATACTGTAAGTATAAGGGATCAGAGTGTTGTGAATCCTTTGCCGTAATGTGTTTAAACACTGATGTTTAGCTATACGCGGCCATGCTAGGCTAGCGGGCATGTTGCTAAATGTTGTTATTCGGTGTGTGTGACACCTTCTGTTAAACGCATTTGTTATTGACTTTAAAAGTGATGGAAATACAGTAATTTGTGAATGTGGGACAGAAGAGTGGCAGTGATATGAGCGGTGTATTGGTGTTTGATGTGCAATGTGATGAAAGTGATGAACTTTGGGAAATGTTAGTTAAGTACAATAACCAAATGAGAACAAGTTGTTTTGTTGTTGGAGGAAAAGTATGGACATCAATATTGTTTGTTTTGCTGTGCTTCTGTTCTAATGTATTCACATATGTTATTATTACTGTGATATTTTCTGAAGATGTGGCGATACCGCACATCCTTACGACAAGCATTTTGTTCATTACCTCAGGGAGTCAAATGTTAATTTCTTCCTTTGTTGAAGAGGCAGAATAAATCCTGCAGTCGAGCTGAACGCAAGCTAAAGTTTTCTGCCTCTTTGTTTCTACATACAGAGACAGGATCCCCACCAGGCCAGGGGGGCAACATCAGCAATGAATTATTAGTCACGACTAACTGCTGGTGGTGATTATAATAATCAGACTTACTTTACATACAGTCACAAACACGTGTGTCACATTTAACAACGTTCACACTAATTTAAATCACTGTAACTGTGGGATGTTGTTGTAATTATTATGACTAGACCTTGACATCCTCGGTTGATTTATTCTGTTTTATGCATGTATTATAATAAAGTCTTTGTGTCACCCTGTTTGTCTGTCTGTCCTTCATTTATTTATTTTTATCGATAAATAAAATATTATGCAGTTTAAAGTGCGACTAACACTAAATCTGTTTTTATCATTGTTGCATCTGGAAAGTCTCTTTCCAGGGTTTTGATTTTGCACCAAGGAGGAGAAAGAAGAAGAAGAAGTCAGAGAGGAAGTCCTTGTTTTCTGTTTCATGCTGATGCACACACACACACGTGCACACACACACACGTGCACATGGAGGCTAGATAGTGATGGCGGATGTGTGTTATTGTGTGTGTGGTGTGCATGTGTTTCTCTGCGGGTACTTGTGTTTTCCACCAGTAAAAATCCTCAAATTCTCATTTCACGCTTCAGTGAAAAGCTTCTCAGCCATCGTTGTTTCTCCTCCTCATCCTCACCTCCTCCTCTCTTCGTCTTCCTCCCCTGCACAGCTCCTTTTCTTTCCTCCCCTTGCCTGCTCTCCTCTCTCTGCATTTACTCCCCGCTCTCTCCTCGCATGTTAGTTAGTTTGTTTCGACAACCCCTCCTCTGATTGGTTAGTTGGTTAAGGTAAGGGTTAGCCAATTAGAGGACTCGACACAAAGTTGCTGCACATTAAATGAGAGTTGTCAAAACTGTAGCTTCCTTTCCTCTTCAATCTCTCCTGCTCTCCTCTATTCTTTTCCAGATCACAGCAGTTTTTTTATTTTACACAGCCCAAAATCACACATTTGAGTCAAGGGGCTTCCCGAGCTGTACGGCATCCTTAGACCCTTTGAGTCGGATAAGGTTAAAACTATTTTAATCGTGATTAATCACATGAATTTCTTGCAATTAATCACATAGTTATGCGCAAAACTGAATAATGAATTCTAAAGTAGTGTACTGCGCACTTTAAATGTACTGCAATAACATGTGGTTTGTAAATACTTTAAACAAATAAGGTGCTTTTTCCCAGCAGTATTCCCTTTACACAGCAGCAATAAAATATTTCTTGTAAACTAGATGAAGGCCTATCAGGTAAAGTTATGTAGCCTATAATTTTAAGTAGCGCACAGAAGGACTTTCAAACTAATAATAGTAATAAAAACTGCGTTAACTTGAGATAAAATAATTGTCTGCGTTAATTAATTAACGTATTAACGTGCCCAGCCCTAGATAAAACTAAATGGAAGAGCAACAGAGGAGGGATCCCCTGGCACGAAATGAACCACCATAAAATTACAGTAGTACAGATTGTGAACATACACTCACCGTCCACTTTATTAGGTACACCTGTTCAAGTGCTTGTTATCACAAATGGCAGCAACTCAATGCATTTAGGCATGTAGACGACGTCAAGACAACTCGCTGAAGTTCAAACTGAGCATCAGAATGGGGAATTCAGTGACATGGCATGGTTGTTGGTGCCAGACGTGCTGGTCTAAGTATTTCAGAAACTGCTGATCTACTGGGATTTTTACACACAACCATAAACCATCTCTAGGGTTTACAGAGAATGGTCAGAGAAAGAAAAATATTTTGTGGACTAAAAAGCCTTGTTGATGTCAGAGGTCAGAGGAGAATGGGCAGACTGGTTTGACATGACAGAATGGCAACAGAAACTCAAATAACCACTCGTTACAACCAAGGTATGCAGAATACCATCTCTAAACGCACATCACGCCGAACCTTGAAGCAGATGGGCTACAGCAGCAGGAGACCACACCGGGTGCCACTCCTGTCAGCTAAGAACAGGAAACTGAGGCCACAATTCACACAGGCTCACCAAAACTGGACAATAGAAGGAGGAAAAACGTTGCCCGGTCTGATGAGTCTCGATTTCGGCTGCGACATTCAGATGGTAGGGTCAGAATCTGGTGTAAACACCACCAAAGCATGGATCCATCCTGCCATCGGTTTAATGGTGTGGAGGATATTTTCTTGGCACATTTTGGGCCCCTTCGTACCAACTGAGCATCGTTTAAAGGCGACAGCCTACCTGACTATTGTTGCTGACCATCATGTACACATCAAACTGGATTCTTGAACATGAGTTCACTGTACTCCGATGGCCTCCACAGTCAACAGATCTCAATCCAACAGAGCACCTTTAAGACATGGACGTCTTCCTTCCTCTCCTGCAGACTGAAATCACTCTGCTCACCTTTTCTGTGGATCTCCATAGGTAATCCAGTACAGTAGCAGGTGTCCTCCTGGTCTGTTGACAGTAGGAGGGGTATTTTTGGGAGTGACTGCAGTAAAAGTCATCTACCCCCCCCTCCCCCAACACCACACAAAAATCATCTGTGACCTTCATCTGAGATGGACTTTTTGTCTGTCTGTCTGTCTGTCTTCACCCGGTTCTGTCAGTCTGAATCACTCTGCTCTATTTCTACTCGCCATGTCGCAGCTAATGGACGCCCGCGGACACACACACACACACACAGTGACCTAATCATTACCTCTCCTGGAGACAGTGCTGCAGAGTTTAATTCTCGTTCTCGCTTTGTGTGTGTTTCTATCCAGTGGGGCATCATGAGATCATGTCTGACTGCTGCTGTTTTATTCAGCAGTTCTGCGTCTAAACTACACGTCGCACTTTACCAGCTGTAGTAATAAAGAACCTTTCAAGACGGGAACAGACTTTTAAATGACTACCTACAAAAGTACAGACCCCGCACAGCTTTTTCCTACAACATACACTAATTGTGCACAAAAAACCTGAGATAAACAAAAAGAACAGTGGTGTACGAAGTATTCAGATCCTTTACTTAAGTAAAAGTACCAATAACAGACTGTAAAAGTACTCGGTTACAAGTAATAGTTCTGCATTGAAAATGGTACTGAACAACAAACAAACAGCTCAAACCTGCATGAGCGTTTTGTGATCCGGGTTCCTGATGTTGACTTACTTTCATTAAGGTTTGGGCACAATAAGTACTTGGTTAATGTTTGGAAAGCTTTGTGGCCATGGCTTAACGAACAACAGATAAAATCCTTACTCAAGGTCCTCTTACTGGCTTTTTATGCTTTCAGCAAACTTCAAGGCCTTCATGAATGGATGGAATTTGCACATCCATCTAGCTACTGTTTCCACAAATAAGAAGGAACCTGCAGCTACAAGAAGTAAGTCACTAATTTTAGGAAACATCCGTGGTGACGATTTACAGAAGAATTAAGCGGTTGTGGTTGAAAGAAGAACTACTCGGTTAATATTGGGAAAGATCATGTTCGTTTTGGAAAGAAACAAACACCAGTGTGCTTCCTCCTCATCACGCCTCTTCTTCTTTTGCCTCTGACAGATAATAATTCACGCCACCAGTGGAGACGTTCGTCTGGTAAATGTGAACATACATTGTGTTTAGACATGTGAGCAAACACTGGAGTTTGAAATCATCACAGTCTCTCAAAGAGCAATTCTAAACCCCATTTTAGCTTGAACACACCCCCGTCACAAATTCAAAAGATGCATGACTCACCCACCGCCCCCGCCCCCGTGACAAGTTACCCCACCCTCCGACACTCCCACCTCCCTCACAGACGGTTGTTGTAGCATCTCTCTTGTTCTCAGCCATTGTGTGATTTGGCACCTTTTTTAGTGAGTGTAATTTACCGCTGTTGTAAATAAGGACAGCTGTACTTATGATTACATTATGCTGAAAAACAAGCAAGTCCCCAAGTTTGCCAACTTTGTTTTCTGTTTTTGGACGAGATGGTGGAGCTAGCTAGCTTGCTTGGCTAGGTGCATCTGTAAGTCACCTTAACTGTCATTTTAACAGGCTTAAAACTAAATGTACTCACCAGAGAGAGTGAACAGCCGACTCCTAATAAGCTTTTTCAACGGCACTGGTGAAATTTACACAGTGCCGTGGGTACGAGTCACTCTAGCCTGATTAACAGGTCTCCATGGTAACGACTTGTCAATCACAGATAATCCCGCCCTGAAGCATACTCTGCTTTATGGTCTATTTTAAAATAAATGGGACCATAATTTACTAAATGAACATCATGCTGTGTTGAAGAAGACTTGAAACACGCGACTGAGACCATAAACTCATCAGGAAAGTGTTTACTGAGGGAATAAATCAGCTGAGAAGTTGCCTCATTTTACCATAATTTCTAATGGAGCCGGACTTCTTTTTGCAACCAGAAGAGTCGCTGCTGGCCGTTCAATAGAATGTAGGTTTAAGGGACTTCCACATTCGCATCAGATCTTCGGAAGCTTCCCGTTTGGCAGCAGCATAAAAGCCAACAAAGCTAGACAGCAACCGACGCAAGAGCACTTACAATAATGTTGCCGATGTCATCAAGTTAGCTAGTAAGTTTGCTTACATCACAGATTGATAGCTAGCGGCTAAACTTCTGTCTGTGAAATCTCTGGCTGATTACCTTTGCTTTTACAGCCAAAGATGAAGAAGAAGACGGCATACTTTATTAATCCCACAAGGGGAAATTCAACTTGGTGCGGCCCCCCGAGCGGTTGGGGGTTAAGGCCACCTTCACCTCTCCAGCTACCAGTCCACACCTTCATATCTCTGATCTGAGCTGGACTCGAACCGCTGCATCAAGACACAGCGAGCAGCTAATAAGTTATTCTGGCCGCCTGTCCTGTAGCCTTTCAGCTCTTTTAGTTTAACGAGTAAAAGCCAGACCGATATTTAATCTTGTCCGGTCTCTTGCTTCGTCACTCTCTCTTTTTCTCGCTTCCTCTGACGTCTTCTTAGGTCTCTACACAGCCTCTGCCATGATAGCCATACTAAGAATGCCAAGCTAGCTTCTTCCAAAGTCACTCACATTGCACATTATATGCTTTTTGACTCTTCTTATACCTCACTGAAGAGTCGTGTTTGTGCCATAAAGCTTTACGCCACTGTTGTGATAAATGTCCTGCCTGGGACTCCAGACACCGACGCCCCCCGTACCAGGTGCAGCGCACAATCGTCAAAGCCGCTGACTTACTTTTGCGGTTTGTGCCGTTTTAAGTCCAAAAATCAGCTGATTTGTTGCTCCGAGTATCAGCGAGCGCCATCTTGATTATTGCGCAATACCTGGGAGCTGTGCCTGCCGCCTCTCTCCTTTTTCCGCAGAGCAGGAGAACACCGTATTTTTCACCATATGGTGGCCGACCCAAAGGAGCTACATAGACATCCAATGATCAAGCCGGATTGATTAATACCCACCCCCCATTGTAGGATGTTCCATTCTCAAGCTCCAGGCTTGCTTTTGGTGACATGAATGTTGATGAATCTTCACTGTTTTTAATCAATATTTCAATGTTGTTATTTGGAATGTGTTTGTATGGACAGAAATAGTTTTTTAAACAAAACTCCCAATAAAAGTCAACATTTAAACAGTAAATTTTGCCAAAATATGGACATATGGAGCTTTTATTGAAGCTGATGTTTTTAGCAACAAAAGACTCAGACCTGTGAGTTGTGATTAAGTTTCTGCTAATATGACGGTTATTACTTAGCAGCAAACTAAAGATTACAGACCGCTGGCGCTATAATCTTTGATTAGACTGACAGGACAGCTGATTCGCTGGGTGCCTAGCAACATTAAAAAACCGCAGCGCTTTGCTCTTTTCTAAATTCAACCAAAAAAGGCACTGATGTGCGGCTCGCGTTTTCAAACCTGCAAAGGGCTTTCTGTCAGGTTAACAACCACTGGTTTATTGCATTAAAATATAGCTTTTTTTAACCAGGCAAGGATGAAAATATCCTGTTTTGTTCTTTATTGCATCTCCATTTAGTCTGTAAAATAAATATGTTTATATTTACAATGTATTTTTGTTCCTCAGCTTCTGACCTTTCAAAGGAGACCAGAATTATACATCTAGGCCAAATGGTTGAGGAGTTATTCCAGATTCATTTTGGGTTTGTTATTTTAGGTGTTTTTCCTGGAAATACGGGCAAATAGCTGGAGGTTTTGAACATTAAACTACTACCTTATGATCTGTAGCAAGACTGTTTACTTCTACAGTGTGACACATCCACCATTATGTCCCTGAGCAAGACACTTAACCCCTAGTTGCATATATAGCAACTGTAAGTCGCTTTGGATAAAAGCGTCAGCTAAATGAATAAATGTACTGCTACTACTTTGTCGTACGCTCTCTTAATATCTTTTCAAATTACCACTCCTCAGTGGTCACACTGTTGATTTCTGCATTAAAATGCGGGTGAATGTGAAACCTGTTAAAAGGCAACGTCACAGATTTTTCTCCGATTACATTTTTGTCACATTTAAATCTGGAAAAAGACAGAAGTCATGTTGAGATGGACACTTCAGGTGAGGATCATGAAAAAGTAAAAGAGTTTGTGCAACAAAAATGTGGATTTAGTGTTTAGTTACTCTCTAATAAGCATCTGTTCTTCTTCACTCTGATATAAAAGAGCAGTGGATGTTCCACAGTAAAATACCTTCTTCACAGCTGCTGCAGGCTGCCGCTGTTTAAAACTGATCTATAAAGAATTTAGATTCATTAAAACTAAAAACCTCTCTCTCCTTCCCGAGTGTATCTGAAGGTCAGTCGCTCCAGAGCAGCGGTCTTTAACGATTACCAATTTCATCAATTCTGCTACAGCGAGGGAGGACGGGGGATTACAACCGAGGATGGGGGAGTTTTTTTTATCATATAACAGCACATGGAGGGTGAACACCAATCAGAGCTGTTCTAAGATAAATAAATAAAAAAAAAGCTAACTGACCTTCTGTCTAACTGAAGCAAAGTGAAAAGGACAATTAAAGTGCAGGAGATTTATGAGGCAGTGATGTAAAGTCACACCGGAGGAAACGCTGCAGCACCTCTGAAGCACTGCCAGCGTCCCCTAGAGGCTGCAGAGCTCATTACAGCAACAATTTCAGTGCAGCACGAAAACTACATACTGGTGATTTATTCTCAGAGCTTCATCAGTAGCAAAGCTAAAGATGTAAAGCTTGTCCCGAGGATGGCGCTAGAGAGACGATAACTGGGGCATTAAATCCTCTGGAGAGCAGGAATGAGATCGGGACATTTCAGGGAAATGGATGGTGCCCATGATCAATCGGTTTTATCCTCTAAGAAGCATGAATGATGATGAAGGACTTTCATTAAACCTGCTTTGATGCATGGGGGCAGAGAGCTACGTAACGCTGAAATAAAACCGTGGTGTTCTGTCGGGAGATGCAGTTACTTAAACCAACAGTGAAAAAACTATGAAAGGGTATCAGGTTAGAAGGCGTGGACACGTTTTACAAGCACGGAGCAGGTAAAGCAACAGTGAACACACCTGGTTTAGTATAAGTATAAATATTAGGGGTGTGATGAGATCTCGCGAGATTAAATTGTGACGATATTTCTTGGCAGGTAAAAAAGTCTCGCGAGACTCTTATTATTTTCACACGCTGTCAAGCCACACATTAAATTTCTCACACAGTGAAATACAATTGTATAACTGATAATACTCACGGAGTGAATCAACCACGCCCAGCTGATTGACACCGGCGTACGCTGTGATAGTAATCAGCTGAACCCGCTCGTGCTGTGAGTCCAGACCTTTTTATATACAGTCAATGATCCAGACAAACTGTGACGAGTGGTAACGTAGCTGGTAGAGTTTTGCAACATAAACATCTAAAAACTGAAGCCTGCTTTGTTTGAAACTGTGAGCTTCACTGGAAGTTAACATGCGAGTGGATTTGTGGTGAGATTTCTGCCTGATCAGAAGTGTTTAATTTATGTTCGGTTTTACATGCAACATGCAGTCCCAAACTGCGTCGGTCAAACAGTCTGAAGGGGATAACGTTACTACCAGCGGATCAAAAACGTAATTCACAGCAGAGTAAAGGGCAGGTAGACTTCTCATTAGATGATGAGGTTACTCTGGTAATATTCTGCCTGTGGGAGAGATTCTGAATGTGTAGAAAGTTTTGAACATGAGCAGAAATGCTGCTGAAACACAGGAGCTACTAAAGTCCAGGAGTTTATAACTAAATTAAAATTAAGTAATTTATCATTGAGGTGAAAAGGTGCCACAGTCACATTTAAACATTTAATTCCCCAAACAAAGACACAAAAGAGGAGGGAAGACTAAATCATGACTCAGCAGGGATGATATTAAATAAGTTGATCTACAGGAGAAACAGATCTGAGAGCAGCACAGAGTGACTCTGTTATAGTTAGGTTACAGATTTTGAATTGTCACCTGCCTGAATTTTGTGTTTCTGTTTAAATAAATAAATTTAAAAATCACCATAAACTGGTGCAGAAAAAATAAAGTGTTTCATATAATTCAGCACTAAACATTTCTTAAAAATATTGTTAAAATCTCGTATCAATCTCGATCTCGTGGGGTAAGTGTCTCGTCACACCCATAAATAAAAATTTTATATTTGTTGAGCTATGAGCAGAGGAAAAGTCCATTAGGCTAATATGTGCAGAGTTAAATGCCATAGACTGGCGCTAATAATGGTGACTAGCAAGTTATAGCAGTTATAACCCCTGGTCATGTTTGCTCGAGCTGCAGCCTGCTGCGAGGGAGTTTGGGCTTTGAGAGAGGGGCGGTAGCCACCGCCGGAAAGGATTGTAATCGAGATTAAAATCTGATTAATTGAACAGCCCATCAGAAGGTGTGTTTTACTGCTACAGGTCCAAGACTTTTATCTAAAATGCTATCAGATAAAATAGTGATATAAATAACAAGGGCACACCGCCTCATGTTTACTCTGTAAAGCTAATCTTCCTCCTGGTGTCCAGATGAGAGAAGGTGATTAAAAACATATATATGTACATATATATTTTTATTTACATAAATATTTTCATCTTGTCTCCTTCAGTCATCACGCCTCACCCAAAGCAAAGCTTACCAAGCAGCAGTGAGAGCTTTGTTGAGTGTTTAAAAGACTTCTTTGCGCTGTGTTTGGCCTATCGACACTACTCAGAGCTGCAAATGTTCCCCTCACCTCCTCTGCATGTTTTTGAAAAACATTCACTTGATCTATATTTTTATTTGCAGTTAATATTCTCTTAAAAAGACGCTTTAATTAAACAAATCCATGATAAAACAACTTGCAAAAGGAGGAGGATGTGAGCAGAGTTTTACTTTTAAATGAGTCAGAAGCAGAAATAATTAAAAAAACTTTAGAAAATAATGCGGAGAGAAATGTTAGCACAAACACACCGTCATGTTTCCATCACTGCAGAGTACTTTACATTGACCAACATTCATTTCCAGGAAACTTCCCCTACAGCTTGATTTATACTCCTGCGTCGGATCTACGTGCGTAGCTACGCGGTCGATTCGACGATGAAGTATAAATCGCACTTAACCCTAACCTTACACCAAGTCCTCATCCTGAAACTGAATAATTTACATTATGGGAACTTGTGTTTTGTCCCCAAAGGGAAAGCAAGTCCTGACAATGTGACTGTGTAAATGGCTTTGTGTCCCCACAACATCAGTAACACAGACTCACTCACACACACATACACGTACACTGCCTTCAGTAACTCTGTGTGAAAATGCCTTTCTATTGAGCAGAAGACTCCCTGCGGTTCTTTACATCTCTACATGTGACCCCACTGACCCACACACACACACACACACACACACTCACACACACACACTCACACGCTTCAAACCGCCGGCTTTCTTCATGAATCAGTATTAAAAGAGAAGAAAAGAGCGATAAAGGGTGACAAAAACAAAGTGAAGCAGAGGCTGACTGTGCCCTGCAGGCTCCATGCTGCAACGAGTTCAAAGGTCAGCAGGCTGTGTTGTCATGGTATCGACCTTGGAGCGAGCAGGATCAGCTGACACCCTGTGATGATGTCACTGTGTTCAGGGCTCAGCTGGCTGTTAATCAACATTAACTCAACACGCATAAACCTTATTGATCATCTGTGATTATGTTTTGGTGAAATAATTAAAATCTTTATGGTTTTCACTTCACTGAAAAAAAAACCAAAACTAAACTGGCTAATTCAATGTAAAAATCTTTCTTTGAGTCACACAGGCTTTTACACTCAATCTAATTTGTCAGCCCGTCCTCACCAGAAAATCTTATAGGACGATTATGCAGCAGCTCATTATGACCCATGTTTAGGTTTTTAATCCAACAGGAAGTCGAGTTGAATTTTGGTCATTTTGTGGATGATTTACACACTCCGTACTTTAAAGAACTCCTCCTAGGGATTTAGTCCGACCGACTTCAGATTTTTGCTGTGCAGTCTAAACCCATTGACGATTAAAAGTTGTACAAACGGTGAGTTTTCGTGGAACGGCGTGGCCGTGGCGTGGCGTCCAAAATCGATGATTCGCCATAAGGCAGGAAGTTGCTGTAACTTCAGTCTATAAGCTCATATCTGCACCAAATTTGGGATGCATTAGAAGAGTCCCGCCCTGAACACATCCACATGCCAATATTCACTCAAGGCATAGCGCCACCTGCTAGCAACAGGAAATGACACGTTTTATGTTGTAATGTACTACTCCTAGCAGGTTGGACATATCAACTTCAAAACTGTCCCAATAAACCCTTAACGCATTGATGAAGCCATGTTGTAAAACTTGTGAGTCTGCAGTTAACGACGTGGCCTATTTTGTTGTTTAGGTATGAGGACATGGAATTTAGTCCAACAGCAACATAACATCTATCATTACAATCCCTAACAACGTTCAGTTTTATTGTGACATTATTGGAAATGTGTAACTGTATTTAAATGTTTATTGGTGAGATCAAAGTTAAAGGTGGTGTTTTACTGGCCTACACCTCTCACTATAATGCAAGGGCACTAACTACGACCTCGGTGCTAAAACTGGTAATTGAATTAACAATAAAAGCAGACTTTATGGCAGTTTTATTTTATTATTTGTACCTAATAAAGTGGACACTTACTTTATTATTCCTACATGGTTCTTACATTAACAAGACGTCAGTAGATTTAGTAGATAAACAAAGGTTCAAATTCTCATTCACGTCATGTGCAGTAAATGACTCGGCTTACTTCAAACAAACCATAAACTGTCGGACGAGCCCTTTCTTATCTTTATTAAGATAAGAGTGTTCAGTTAATACACTTAATATCTTACATTGGCTTATTGAGAGTTGATTGTTATTACCTTTTAAGCTGCCTTGATGGAAAAATAATTTCCTGAGAAGAATGTTTTAAGAAGACCTTGTAACTTTCTTTTTGAAAGGGCTGTATAAATAAAGTTAATTATTATTTATTGTTATTATAAACTGAATTAAATGATATTCAAGTATCCAATTCAGTGTTTTGCAGCCATGTTTGTCCTTTTAGGTTTCTGAAGTCAGAACTATAAACCATGTAACACAGAAAATGAACATTAACTTGTTGTATTTCTATTAGATATAAACAGATAAACAGATATCAAAGTTTGTGAAGCATTCTTGTTTGTGGAATAAGTGTGAGCTCATGTGGAGTCGCAGTCACGTGTTACCAACCAGCTGATGGCATATCTGATGAAATATGAAGAGACAGTGCGAAAATACATACAGCCAGAGAAACACAGAGGGAACAGAAGGTCAAAAGGTCAAAGGACAACAAGGACGAGAAGCAGCTTCAGGCAACAGTGTCATTATCAAGACATGCACGCACACACACACACACACACACACAATATACAGTTAACACACACTTACAAACACACACACAATATACAGTTAACACACACTTACAAACACACACACAATATACAGTTAACACACACTTACAAACACACACACAATATACAGTTAACACACACTTACAAACACACACACAATATACAGTTAACACACACACTCAGAACTGCATGACAAGCCACTCCAATTTTCTTTTCATTGTTGAACAAGCTAAAGATAGACAAAGCTAAAATATGTGCAGACAGATTCTCAGTTCCCTAAAGCTTCAACAGTTCTGTACAGAACGGAGGGGAAACCCCCACGTACACTAACACACACACACACACACAAAACAGTGTGATTTATGCCCACACTCTCTGCTAATCCCTGTCATGTAGTGACACAACAAATGGCCATCAGTTAGACCACACACTCAGACATCAATGGGAAACCATCAATAAAGAAAACATCAATAAGCAGCGTTACAGACCATAATTACAGTCTGAATTCACTTGAAGTGATGTGAGAAGTTTTCAAGGACCTGTTGACTTTTTATCCACTGTGAGAACTGGTCTCTACTGGAATCCACTTTAGAACCTCATGTTGTCAATATTAAGAAAGGTCCAACAGTGGATCTAAGTCTGTGAGACAATTGGGAAGTGAAATGACTCGCTTCACTATCTGATTTTGATCCGTACGGTCGGATAACATTTGGAAATTCTAGAAGAGCCGCACGATTATCATCATCTGTGCAACGCAGAAAGTGTACATGCTCACAAGCCTCTGCCGTAGACTCGACGCAGAAGTATAAATTCTCCCTAAGTCACTCCCCTTTATGGGCGAGAGACAACTAATGTTTTAACCCTGTTTGAATTGCGTACTGAATTACACACATGATGTTTGTCAGTTTATAGGTAAATTTTTTTAAAGTACATTGTAATTTGTTTTAAAACTGTTGAAGTGAAATATTTTACTGTGAAAATACGTAATTACAAAGACTACAAACCCAAAAGCCACGAATGTGACCGCACTACGTTTTCCACATGTCGCTAATGTTAAATTGCCAACAAACATCTACATGAAAGATTGAAGGTAAAGTTTTCTCTGCCCAACAACATGCAGTTTTCTGATAATTTATTTTATACTATTTTAGTTTTGCCATCTTAAAAACAACTGTGTGTGTGTGTGTGTGTTAATATTTGAAGAGTCAGGGTCAATGGATGTTCAGATGTTTACATTCCAGCATTTGCAAAGTAGCCATCAGCCATCTACCCTGCTGTGTGTGTGTGTGTGTGTGATCTTGTGTTTGTATATTTGAGGGGTCCAAAAACAGGAAGCCCACTATACTTGTGGGGTCCGACACCTCTATAGGGACCAAAATGCTGGACCCCACAAGTTTAACGGGCTGTTTGAGGGTCAAGACTTGGTTTTAGGGTCGTAGCTGTGATGTGGTTAGTTTCAGCGGCTGGGGAATGCATTATGTCAATGAGATGTCCCCACAAAGATAAATACAAATGGTGTTTGTGTGTGTGTGTGTGTGAGAGAGAGTGTGTGAGAGAGAGAGAGAGAGAGCTGGTGGGAACCCACTGACCAAATCACATGTAATCGTAATAGTTGCTGTCAACAGAGTTCCTGCCAACACCGACCACTGCAGCTACCACAGTCAGTACAAGCTGCTGTAACAGTGTAAAGTCAGAGAGATCCCGTCCTGCAGCCTGACTGGGTGAACCCATGAGTCACCGAGCTGTCAGTCGTTTCTGCTCCTTTTTTTCAAAGTGGAAAAATGTGGTGGGGTTTAAGGAAAACTTTTCCCAGGAATTCCTGGTGGGGGATATATTGTTCTTCTTTTTCTCAGCACGTCCGCCCACAAGTACTGAGGCGTGTCCTCCTGACACAGATATCATATACTGATTGGTTGCTACACATTTGACCTGAATCATTTATAAAAGGGTTCTTAGGTTCATACTTGAACTTAAGATCATTTCCGACGGTGTGCTTAAGTTCGATTAAAAAAAACATAAGAGCATAAGAAACCTTGCTTGCTTCTAAGAAGCCCATTTGTAACATACGCACCTGTGATCTCAAATTAAATTAAAATTGAGCGATTTCCTCTCGTGTAATGCTTGTGCAAATGAGGCTTTAGTCATGAACAGCTGTGGACCAAAAGAGAAAACTCTGTAAAAGACAAGATCACGGCGATGGCAGAGGAGACTGAAGCCAGGCAACACAAATTATTCGGTGGACTAAATAGTTGATATAAAGCCAAACACGTAGCTTGGGAGTGAAGCTAATGCAAAGCCACAGATTTAGCTGCATATACAGTATCTCTACAAAAGTGAGTCCACCCCTCACATTTATGTAATTATTTGATTATATCTTTTCATGTGACAAAAGGCTGAAGAAATGACACTACAAGGTAAAGTAGTGAGTGTACAGCTTGTATAACAGTGTAAATTTGCTGTCCCCTCAAAATAACACATCACACAGCCGTTAATGTCTAAACCGCTGGCAACAAAAGTGAGGACACCTCTAAACTGCAACACCGCTACATGATGAGCAGGAAAATCACAATTACATCAAGCTTAAACCAGCTTAGAGATGAGATCATTTCCATGTCAGAGGAAGGTTTAATAAATAACTACTTATCCGTGGTTTTCTGGGTAAGTCAGTTTTATAAATGAGGCCCCAGTTCTCCCTGGATGTTTTCCAAACTTAAATCTTGTAATGAAAACTAGGATGTAGGAGTTTTAAGTGGCTCTATAGTCTAAAGAAGCAGTTGTTGTTCAGTTGGTTTACAACTTTGATCCAGACTGAGATGGACGGATTGGCATGAAATCTGACTGCCATGTTCCCCGGAGGGTGAATCCTGATGACCTTTCCTCTGGATCCAAAGTGATTACAGTTCATTCTGAGGAGACATGAATGTCTGAAGCTACGTATTCTGATAAAGGACACATGTCGGCGTTTGATCCAGTAGGTGTTTAGAAGTCGGAGGAGCACCAGAGTCAGCAGGATTCATCGTCTGGGAACCATGAACATCTTTACGGACCGACCCGGCGTCATGCTGCTCCGCTATGTTTTAACATACTAACCATTCTTGTTTGCACCATGCTCGCTCACAACCCGACTAGCCCCTTTGATATTCCAGCTGAGGAACTTTGCTCCACGTCTCGGTCTGCCCGATAATATTCCTGCCTGTACCTTCACTGTCGCCAATGACGGCGAAAATGCTAAAACTGAATGAAGACTTTTACTCTCAAGCCTCCCTCTGGACCATTTGTACTTTTACTCCACCATGAGGATTAAAAACAAACCTCGGTCAGAGTGTCTTACTTTACTGTTTGTTTTAGTCGCCCAACTTCTTTTTATTGCCTGTTTGGTGTGTTTGTATTCCCTGTGCAGCCCTTTGTTGGTTCGTTAGGAAAAATGAAACATTAAAACAATATTATTATAATAAAAACAAAGCTGGGTGGAAAAGCTTTCCTCCCTTCCTTCCTTCCTTTTTCCCCTTCCCTCCCTTCATTCATCCCCCCTTTTTTCTGTCCTCCCTCCCTTCCTCTCCTGACTGACCTCAGTGTTGCACAGCTAAAACACACTCCCACGTGTTCTGCGAGAAGGAAGCAATAAACAAACACACACACACACGTCCAGTTAAAGCAGCATGTGCAGCAAACAAGTGTGACAAGTGTTAAGTACAACATGGCCTCGAAACTAATGCGAGGGGCACATCAGTAAAGTGGAGCAACACAGTAACAAAGCTGCTTTGACTAACAGCTCCGACCTCAGTGAAGTAGAGCAGAACTGAATATCACACACTTTACAGATCGGCCCGTAAATGATGACCTCAGAGCAGCAGCAGCAGAGACGTTTCTGCAGAAGCATAAAAACTCAGACTCTCCTGTACCTCCTGCTGCGGCTGCGTCTCCTCCCTCAAGGAGCTCCTTGCTGTCAGCAGGTGTTCTCCTCTCTGAGAAGGAAGAAGGAGGAGGAGGATGGAAGCTCAGGTCACAAACTCATCTCCTCCATAAAACTCTTGCCGCTGCTCCTTTCAGCTACAAAACTTGGTGCTCACGCTGACATGCCTTCCTGTCTGTCTGGAGGGGAAGACGGTGAGTTTGAAAGCGAAGGGGAGGAGGAAGGAGCCTCCCTCTGTCTCTTTTTCTTGCTCTGTTCCAGCACTCTGACTTTCCAATGTCCCCTCCCTTTCTCTGTCTCTGCCTGTGTCTTAACGGCGTCCCAGAGTTCCTCGGTACAGCCGCCGCCGAGCCGCCGCTGGTAAAGCCATCTGTTGCAACAAGTCTGCCTGCCTGCTTCTCCACTTTCACTCTCACTCCCTCCCTCTCTCTCTTTCTCACTCCCCACCTCGCTATCTCACTCTGTGCCAGAGAGAGAGAGAGAGAGAGGAGGGGCCTTTTCTTCACTGTGAACCAATAGGGAGGTTCAGGAATCCCTCTCCCTGACTGGAAGGGGCGGAGTCAGTAGCACAGAGGACAAAATGAAATAAATACAAGAGGCAAATGTGCACGCACACACACACACTCTGTGGCCAAAAGTATGTGGACAGATACTTTAGTGCCCCTTTAGTTTCAGTAAAAGGAAAAAGTTAATGCTGCAGCAAACATATTTTACACAACAATGTTGGACGAAGTATTCAGATCCTTTACTTACGTAAAAATACTAATACCACTCTGTGTAATGTAAAAGCACTACAGTGAAAATGTTTAGTAGTATAAGTATGCAAGCATAATCAGGAAAATGTACTTAAAATATTAAAAGAAAAAGTATTTTTAACATTTTTAACTGTTTGGTATTGGACTGCAGCTAATAATGATTTTCATTATGAATCAATCTGCTGATTATTTTCTCCATTATTCGATTTTTGAAATTCTGAAAATAGTGAGAAATGCTGTCACAGTTACCCAGAGCCCAAAGTGACACCTTCACAATGCTTGCTTTGTCTAACCAACAATAAAAAGCTCAACATTATTACAAATAAATTAAAATAATTGAAAGGAAAAGCAGCAAATCGTCACATCTGTGAAGCTGCAACATTAATATATTTTTAAATGACTCAACCCCAGTTGTTTGTAGTTAATTTCAATGTAGTAATCGTGTCAGCTGCGCTTTTATTAAGTCTTCATATGTTTAGATTATAAAGTAACTGAAGCTGTTAGATAAATGTAGTGAAGTAAAAAGTAAAACATCTCCCTCTGAGATGTGGTGGAGTAGAAGTAGAAAGTGGCATGAAGAGATAATACTCAAGTAAAGTACAAGTGCCTCATATTTGTACTTAGGTAGACCATGTCCACTACTGGTGTTCTAACAGTTTATGGAGGGACGAGGGCAAAAGAAAAAGGACCACACTGAAAATCTTACACATAAAGGTGTGTTTTCTCACGAGAAAAAAGTCGTCGAACTGAAACATCATACTTTTAAAGGGTTAGGCTACATGTACAAACCAGTTCAGCAAGCATGATTTAAAAAAAAAAATAAACACCATTCTCAAAGGCTGCATATTTTTTTAAAAAGCTAATGTTTATGGACGGCTATAGATTGCCAGTACCAGATGATGAAGATGAAGTACAGCGCAGCCACTTTAATAATTAGTTTCAGCAGAGAGCAGAGTAGAATTTCCGCTCTCTAATTCATCTACTCCTGCTGTTTGTGCGTCTTGACATCAACCTGATATCTGCAGACAGCCCTCTAGCTAGCATTAGCTATCTGGCTATAAGGCAGGAACAGACCGAAACAGATTAAAATCTGCTCACTGTTCAGTCAGCTCGTGGTTTCACCTCTCAAAACCAGAGATGATAGCTCCCCGATATATGCAGAGAGCACAGATCAGTGTGCAGGTCTGTTTTCAGTCTCCCTCTCTCTCTGGGATTATTACTACATTTACCGCAAGATGACCAGAGTCAGCTAGTCACATGAAGTCAAGACAGTCCCACAAACTGCGGCAGATCAGCATAGACTTAAAGAGCAACCTTAACCCCAGGCTGGAAAGTGTTTTTTCCATCACCTCTGACTACATCCAGGTAGGGGTGGGAATCTCTGGGTACCTCATGATTTAATTCATTTCAGAGGGCTGCCATGCGATTATAAAACGATCATCAATGCATCTTGATTCATAATTGTTTCTATACAGGATCTCTGGATAATTACTAAGCATTTAATTTGCGCATTAAAATCCAAAAACGTGCTGTACAGGGGAGATGTTAGCTCGCGTTAACAGCCTCCACTTTTGTTGGAGAAACTACAGACTTTTATTAACGGACACACAGTGACCTACGCTGAACTACCAGACAGAAACTTACTGCTAATATTTTTCTGCGCCAGCTTTCACCATCATGTTCTGCCGCTCACTCTCTCTCATTCGCTCGGCCTCACACACAGGATCTGCCAAGCGTCGAGTGTCACCATGAGTGTGCAAGTTGAAATCATCACTTGCGCATTGATATTAATGATTGTGTGACATTTAAGTAGGGTGGTTATTCCACAGCAGTGGTGTGCCGAATACAGGTGGAACAGCGGTCTCTCTGTTATGTGTACGCCACAGACGACCCGGGCGCTGCACTTCTTTGAGTTCCACCTTTTTGTTCCGTCAACGTTACGATATCAGTTAACATTTAAATAATCATTGTTTTGACATTTGTTAATCGAGTCAGAATCTTCCACGTCTGCATCGTGATGCATCCAAGAATTAATTTTTTCTCCTACCCCTACATCCAGGTCACTTTAGGTCAGAAGCGCTGCTCTGTTGGTGATGTCACCGTGTCCTGGAGCACACCTGAACATCACTGTCAGCAAAAGTAAGATCTTCAGGGATTGTTATGTTATTCTTTAACTATTCACCTCACAGACTCAAGACTGAAAACAGCTGATGTGGCCGTCTATTGTCTACATTACCTGCTGCAAATGACATCATACACTGCAGGTGTGCGTTGCCCTTTAGAAACTGTCTAATTTCATCAAAGTTCCAAGGATGAAGTTGTTGTTTTTTTTACTTCAAAATGAAAAATTAAGTTCAAAAACATTTTAACCCATCCAAATATTGATATCAGTGAGAAAGGGAGTAAGAACTGGGGCTCCCTGGAGAAACCTATAGACATATACAGTTGTTTGTCATCTGCATAAGGGTTTGGGTTTCAAGAACCGCTACCAAATGTCCAAGAACCATGGATTAGTTAAGACCCGTGTGTTTGGATTCCTATGTTTCTGCATATTTCAGCTCCTGACTGAACTGCAGTGAGCATTTTTCAGTCTGTCTTTCTGGTTCCAGTCCTGGACCGTGGCGGACTGCAGCAAACGCTCCAAAGTTTGGCTTAGCTTCACTAAAAAAGAGAACGACACAGCAAAATCCAACAGCTGCAGTAAAGAGGTTTGGTGCAAGGGAGGAAGCAGCTCCGACGTGACAAAGCGTTTCCTTCAACACGGCGTGAATCTGAAGGAACACACCGTGTTCAACATGTCGCGCTCTCCCAGCTACAATGACGCCCCAGATCCAGCTAACGCTAACAGCAGCAACGTCTCAGGTACAAAACACAGGTGAGCTGACGTTCACCTCCTATACTGAAGGGAAACCAACGATGGTTACAGATGATTCAATATAGATTTTTCTTAAGCTGTGTTTACATACAACGCAAAAAATATTTTTATCGCTGGACAACTGCTGAGTGTTCACATACAACACGATAAGTGAATTAAAAACAACCCGTTAAAGTTACAGACATATTTTCTGAACTCACCAGGTAGTTCCTCATTTTCTTTTCTCCAAGTAATGTCTAGTTTTGTCCAGTTTTTATACAAATATGAAGCAGTTGTCCAACAGAGCTCTGGGTGCTAACCGACGCTAACAGCAACAGTTGAACCTGAAATGCACGGAAGCTAGCTGCTGAGAAGCTCGAGTGAAGATAAATCAATGTTGTTATCCCAAAAACTAAAGTAAAAAGCTGATTTAATACAAGCAGTTAAATCTGTGCTCCTCCCACGAGTTGTTGTCAGAGCTTAATCCAGACCGACTACGGGGGTTTATTTGTCCAAAAGCTGCAGCGCTGCTCCTGCCTCTTTCTTCTTCACTTCCCCGTACTTTAGCAGCTCTCCGTTGGCCAGTAGCATTTCACTCCCCCGCTCTGCCTGGTCCTCTCCATACAACACTCTGAAGTTGTCGGTGACTCACCCCTAAGAGGCTTTCGCAACATAGCATCATGCGAATTTCTTGCTCAAGTTGAAAACTGTGAACTCGGGCGAACAAGCGAATCTCGCAACTAACGCATCTTCTGCGCCGCCGAGGAGCCAATTCGCAGGAATTCGCATCTTTGCATTGACTTTGTATGTAATCAAGCCGTGTTCACTTTCAGTTTGAACACAGCATTTGAGACGAGTCCTGAGAGACGCCCCTCTAGTACAGAGACTCCTTTCACTTTAGCTATGAGGGGGAAGAGGAGCGAGGAGGAAGAGGGTGAAGGTCACCGAGCGCTGACAAGATCTGTGGTGAAGGAACCAGAACCAAGATTATCTTTAAAATTGAAAAAAAAAACCAACTCTAATCTGCATAACAGTGGTCTTTAATATCGGCCTAGAAGCAGTAAACTTGAAAATTAAAAAGAACCCAGAGTGCAAGTACAAGCTACCAATGAATGGCAAAGTAAAATACAACCAGAAATAAAAAGCTCCGACCTTATCACCAGAACATTAATGACCGTGTTACAGTGTGATGGGGGGGTTTAATGTTTGGGTGACCACATTCTTTTTGTTCTTTTTGGCCGTGCAGTTTGAGAGAGATTCCAAGTGAGAGCAGAAGAGCATGGGGGAAAGGGGAGAGAGAGAGAGAGGGAGGGCTGAGGAGGAGGTGGAGTGCACATTGTAATGGAGCTGTTGGCAGAGCTCCTGGCTGTTCATGGGTATTCATGTAGCCGGTGGCTTCAGTTAAATGGAGCGAGAGAGAGGAGGGGGGGGGAGAGACGGGTGCAGAGTTTCAGCTGAACATGAAGTCTGCTACGCCCTGTCCAACGAACATCATGCAAACACACACAGACAAGTTCAAATTAAATTACACTGAAAATGTGTTTCCAAATGTCCACACGTTCAACAGGTTCATGATTTGACCAGGTAGAAATTTATGTTCAGACCGGATCGACTTAATGACCTGCAGGGTCTCTCCAGCAGATCGACGTCAAGTTTACTGAAAGCACTTAAAGAAATACACCATTAAAACAAGGCAAACTGTGAAAACTCTTGACTTGTTTAACAACTTGCACAGATGAGTAACCTGTTCAGATTTCCTTCGTAGCCTTAAGCATCTTTTCTCAAGGCAGAGGTTCCTAAAGACACCTTCTGGTTCTTCAGACTGTTTTCATTCCCAGGGCGCCAAATACCTACGCTTAGTCGCGTCAATCGGCGTCTGGTACCGACAGACGTGGCACCCTTTGGCTTCAATGTTCAACGCTAAAAGTAGTCCTAGTATAAATTACAGAAAAGGAGGTGGTTGGGGTGGATGGGTGGATCAGAAACTGGACATTCACCCAAGACGGAATTAATTTCCATGTGAAACAAAAAGTCAACATTGATTAAAGGTCAGGACTGGCGACCTGTCCAGGGTTTACCCTGCCTTTCGCCCGATGTCAGCTGGGCTTGGCTCCAGTCCTCCACAACCCTGTACGCAGGATAAGCGGTTGACGATGGATGGATGATTGACATGATTGTAAGTTAAGTCACGTAAATAACATTGTTATTTTCACCCAAACCATGATCTTTTCCTTAACCCAAACAAGTGGTTTTGGTGCCTAATCCTAACCAAATTGCAATGTTTCACAACTTTAACCACTAGATTTATTTTGAAAGTGTAACCAGACTTTGCTGGAACTCGAGCGAACAAGCGAATCTCGCGAGCGGAGGAAAATATTCTGGCAGTAAATGTACGGTGTCTGTTACAGTGTGTCAGCTTCTCAAGACCAAGAAAAGTCTGTTGTTTTCCACCTGCTGGAAAAGTGAAGCCGGTTAGCACTAAGTTAGCTAACATCTCCCCTTCAGACTGAGCTGAGCAGCTTCTACAGCAGCTACACAGCTGCTATGTAACTTAACATTAGCTCAATTTATAGAAAGTAACTGGAAGCTGAATTTTATTACTGCCTACTTGTCCAGTGTTGAGAACATCAGGTACAAACTTAGACTAAACTGGTGCAGCCTGCAGCTCTGTCCTGTACGGACTGATTCATCCTAAATTATTTTTCAGTTTTCAGTCTGAGAAAGTGGTTTTGGAAAAGAAAGGACAGAGGTGACCGGAGGAGCTGAGGTTAGTAAAGCTAATTAGTGATGCAAACTAGTGAGGAGATGTTTATTTTTGGATTTTAATGTGCAAATAAAATGCACCTCAGAAGGGAGGAGGTTTCTCATGTTGCCTAATTTCTACAGATAAATGTCAGAAGCTGTAAAACGAAGACACAAAAGGCAAACATGAACAGTCGTGTCTATAATGATTCTGAGGTCACATTAACAGGGTTTTAAGGGGTGATGCCCAAAAAATGCTGTGGCATCACTGTAAAATCACTGTGGAGCAACAGAACCAACCAAATTACTTTATCCGAATCTAAAGGTTGTAGTTCTTCCAGTAAACTGATCTTTGGCTGCTGTTTATTTATTACCTGCTCTCGCTTTTCCAACTATTTGTTCAGAGATATGGTGAAAATAACGGCCCAATATGATGCGAAATTACATATTTGTCTTTGGAAAACGTAAAATTTTCTATGGGGGAGCACCCCTAAACCCTCCGACCAACATCAAAACATTCATCTAAAGCTCACATTAAACTGGGTAAACACTGCAGTTGTAAGCTATTCTAATGTGCATCGCATGCTCAAGACCAATGTTGCTGAGACATGTTGTGTCTCACCTCCGCTGCTACAACTCCATCCTATAGGGGAAACACTGTAGCTAGGCAGCTGTTGGTTACTGTCAGTCCTCCAAGCTAGCCTCGGAGTTCACCAAGGGTGTAACGTCATGTCAGTGTCATTTAAAGACGTTTGATAACCATCCAAAGACTTCCTGCCACGAATCACCTGGTAAAAGCCTCGCACTGTGAAAAGGAAACCTGCTCCTAGCTCACTCGCTACTTGCTGGTTGAACTTCTTTTCATGGTCAAATCATCATCTTCATAATCAGCCTTTAAATCAAATTGTGTCTCCACACATTAAAAAAGGCTCAAACCGCCAGGCGTTAAAGAACAAATTGCAGATTTGTTTAATAAAAATGGTTGCAGTGAAGAGTCGGTACATAATGAGGCAGCCTTCAGACCAGTATTCAGCTTCATAGCATTTCCAGCTGTTCAAAAAAAGCTGATGCTGTTCATGTTTTTGTTTTAAAAAGTAATGAGTGGTATTTTTGTTTGCATTGCTATAGCCATTAGTCCAAAGCAATCCAATAAATAAATGATTTGGAAATTGCAGTCACCAGCTTCTTCAGAACATCCTAAACTGTGAGTGTTTCTGCAGAGCGTCAGCTGACAAAACTCAAGTAACACTGACTGTGTTTCCAGCAGAAACCTCCTCTGCCTTCTTCTGTCAACACGCTGCTGTTTCATGTCCCTGACAGAGCTGAGAGGCCTGGCATGCTTTCACAGCTCGGAGTGCCGCTGATCGCCTTCACAAATATTTCTACTTCGTCCTTCGCACCCCGAATGGACTTAATGGTCAGAATATGTTCACTGCAAGCAGAGGGAAGTAGAGAAGGTCACTTTTTAAGTCGTTATAAAACTTCTGACACCTGATTTTAAATATTAAGAAATACATCACATGCGCTGCCACCGTGACTTCACCTGTTGGTTTGTGGACTACCATTTTAAAGCCTTAAGTTTGGCATTTTGACCATCGCCACCTTGTTTTCTTTTGGAAGCAGAAGCGACCATATTTGGACAAGCAAGCTAAAGCTCTGCTTCCTGGTCTCTGTTCCTCTAAATGGGACCATAATTTACTAAATGAACATCATGCTGTGTTGAAGAAGACTTGAAACTAGCGACTGAGACCATAAACTCATCAGGAAAGTGTTTACTGAGGGAATAAATCAGCTGAGAAGTAGAAACATTTTCTCATAGACTTCTATACAATCACACTTCTTTCTGCAGCCGCTGGAGTCGCCCCCTGCTGGCAGTTAGAAAGAATGCAGGTTTAAAGGACAATTTATATTTCTGTGCCAAGTCTACGCCATAACCTTCACTGTAGCGAGCTGAAGCTGACTGATGTGAAATAAGTAAAATACAGAAAAGAGAGAAGGCGTCGGACGAGATGGTATTTACAACGCTTGAACCGGTTGAAGAAGAAGGAGGACAAGCTGTAAATGAGTCAGAGGAAATGAGGCAACGTGCAGTTAAATTTTTGGGGAGGTGCATGAATTTAAGGAAATTTTTTTGATAAGTCTGTTGAAAGTAAACAACGGAAAATTATTAACTTTCCATCAATAAACTGAATTGAAAGATCGCCGCGAGTGGTTTTTCCTTTAGTGGTGAGTCATAAACCTCCGAAAAGACGACAGGCACAAGTATAAAACGAGAAAGCAGTCTGTTTAAACAAGTCTCTAAACTAACGACTCTCAAACAGAGTAAAGACAATCTGCACGTCCAGCCGATCAAACTAGCTACACCTGAAGCAGCCGCAGCTGCAGCCGGAGGCTCCCTGAGTAAAATCAATCCTTAATTGATGTGACGGAAAACAGTGATCGATCAGTGACAGCAATTTAAGATGTACAGAGAAGTGTTAAATGATTGCAGAAGATGAAACCAAGGGAAAACCAAGCTTGTGGTGATAAACTTGCAACAGTGACGAACGTGCCTGAGACTCGAGACAGCCTTTTTATACAGTTTATGATTCAGACACATGAGGGGAAAAAAGGTGTATACAAAAAGTATCAATTGAAGTATCGGTTTGACTGGAGACATTTCGATACTGGGCTGTTTTGGTCGATACCATAAAGGTATCGAGTATCGATCCCCATCCCTCGCCTTTAGGCACTTCCACATTGGCTTCACGGTTCACACCCTGAGGTTCCCGCTTGATTAGAAGCCTGGTCTGGTTTTTATAGAAGTTCTTTGAATGTATAAAACCTCTTAAACCCTGCGGGGTCGCCCGCTTTAGCTGCTTCTAAGCTGCTTAGATTGTTAATACAAATATTAATGTTTAAGCGTATGATCAATATGTCCGTGTGGACATGCTGAACACCGTTAGATCGTTCAGTTCATTCAACAGAAACAAAAAGGCCCCAAAGTCTAATTCTAATAGATTTACGGGTGTAATTAGCACAGTACAAGAGATGGAGAAAAAAAAAGTGCCAACTCCCGTTACCTTTGAAGCGCTCCTTGATTATTTATTTTCCTTTAGTCTGTGAGGGTCCACCCATCAAAAGAATCAAAACAGCTTTTCATAAAAATTTATCCACAGGGCTCGACAATAATGGTGGCCCGATGGCCCGGGGCCTGTAAAAAGTAACGTCGGGACAGCTGAACTAGCTACTCACGATCGGGCCACTGCAAAAAGTATTTTAAAAAAACAAAAGATATTAGAAACTCAAAACAGTTGCTTTGCAGTTTTCAATCCAGATCTGTAGTGTGATGGCAATCCGAGGTTTACAAATAAACAGCTCAGGCAAATACTTTTTTGTCTTTCTGCAAATTTTAGCCAAGTCTTCTGCAGAAGTACTCACAGCAACACACATACGCCGTGTACATGTATGCTCCAATGAGTGAGGAGAGCTCCGTGTTATTCATCCAGCTTTAGGGTCAATCACATCATCCCACAGAGACACATTGTCCCTGAAGTCTGGATAACAGAGAACAGAGATATTTTGACTGTTGCGTTAACACAGATTCAGTGCCACATCACAGATGAGTCTCCCTGAGTCCAGGGTTACATGCAATATGTTTGGAATTCCCATTACAGTAGTTACGTGACGAGTGTTTGAGATTAGAGAAATTTTGACAATCAAGCGGCAACCTCATGGTCTGAAAGTGAAACCATGCAGACGGAACTTTCACGCCGTCAAGCCTCGTTAAGTCAGAGCATCAAACCGATAAACATCGTTGTGAGCTAGCTAAATAATTTATCATGTAATTTACTTAGAACTTACAGCAGGTATGTTCATTATGCCCTGCGATGGACTGGCGACCTTTCCAGGGAGTACCCCGCCTTCCGCCCGATGTCAGCTGGGATTGGCTCCAGCCCCCCCGCAACCCTGTACGTAGGATAAGCGGTTGACGATGGATGGATGGATGTTCATTATGGCATTTGTGCGTGCGGTGTTGGAGAAAACGCGTCGCACTTTCACCTGCCACCGTCTTATATACAGTCTGCAACATGCGTTTCTTTACATACAGTTCAACAGAGTAATAGACCCCGC